>NW_024433118.1:0-82366 GCF_017639785.1 Mesocricetus auratus | reverse complement strand
TAGGTTTATCATTAGCATTAGGTTTAGGAATATGGTAAGGCTAGTGTTAGGGTTAGGGATAGGATCAGGGTTAGGGTTAGAATTAGGGTTAGGATTAGTTTTAGGGTTAGGTTTAGGTTTATGGTTTGGGTTAGGCTTAGGTTTTGGTTTAGGGTTAGGGTTAGGTTTAGATTTTGGTTTAGGGTTAGGGCTAGGTTGTCACTTATTGATAACTAACGATACAATACTGTGTGAGAATCTATAAGCATAAATTCTTGATAACCAATGATACAACACGGTGTGAGAAAGTATACGTCTTCCTTCTTGAAAACTAATGAGTAACTTCTTGGAAACTATCAATACAACAGTATGTGAAACTATATGCATATCTTATTGAAAACAAACGAAGCAACACTTAGTGAGTATCTGTAAGCGATACATCTTGAAAAACATCAATACAACACTGTATGAGGAAATACATGCGTAACTTCTAGAAAACTAATGATACAATACTGTGTGAGAATCGACACGTGTACCTTATTGAAAACTAACGATACAACGCTATGTGAGAATCTACAGGTGGAACTTATTGAAAACGAATGATACAATAATGTGTAAGTATCTACACGTGTAACTTATTGAAAACTTATGACACAACACTGTTTACGATTCTACACGTGTAACATATTGAACACCAACTCTACAATGCTGTGTGATAATATACACGTGTAACATATTGAAAACTAATGATACAAGACTGTGTGAGTATCTACACATGTAACCTATTGAAAACTAAGGATACAACACTGTCTTGAGATTCTACACAGGTAATTCCTTGAAAAATAACAATGCAACACTGTCTTAAAATCTACACGTGCAACTTATTGAAAACTAACTTTACAATTCTGTATGAGAAACTAAATGTGCAAGTCATTGAAAACTAATGAGCCAACACTGTGTGAGAAACTATATGTGTAACTACGTGAAACCTAACAATAAAACACTGTCTGAGAATCTACACTTGTATCTTCTTGAAAACTAACTAAACAACACTGGGTTTTGAATCTATAGTCGTAACTTTCTGAAAACTGACGATTCAACACTGAGTTCTAAACTGAATTCACAACTTCTTGAAAACTAACAATGCAACAGTGGGTGATAATCTATATATGTAAGTTCTTGAAAACTAACGATACAACATAATGTGAGAATCTACGTAAGTTCTTGAAATCTAAAAATAAAACTCTGGGTTCTAAACTTAATGCATAATTTCTTAAAGACAAACAAAATAACTCTATGAGAAACTACATTAGTAACCTCTGGCAAACAAACGATACAACACTGTCTGAGAATTTACACGTGTAACTTATTTGAAAACTAACGATTCAACACTGTGTGAGAATCTACACGTGTATGTTATTGAAAATTAACGATACAACACTGGGTGAAAATCTACACTTGTAACGTCTTGAAAATTATTTGTACAACACTGTGTGAGAATCTATATGAGTAACTTCTTGAATACTAAAGATTCAACACTGTCTGAGAATCTACACATGTAACTTCTTGAAATCTAACTACACAACACTGTGTAAGACTCCACACATGTAACATCTTGAAACTAACGATACATCACTGAGTGAGAATCTATACACATAACTTCTTGAAAACTAACGATACGACACTGTGTAAGAATCTATAGGCATAACACTTTGAAATATATTGATACAACCCTGAGTTCTAAATTGAATGAATAACTTCTAAATAGTAACAAAACAAGTGTTTGAGAATCTATATATGTATGTTCTTGAAAACTAACGATACAACACACTGTGAGAATATCACCGTGTGTCCTATAAAAGTTAACAACACAACACTGTTTGAGAATCTACATGTGCAACTTCTTAAAAACCAACGATACAACACTGTGTGAGTATCTATGTGCATAACTTCTTGCAAACTAACGAAATAACTCTGTGTGAGAAACTACATTACTAACTACTGGAAAACTAATGATACAACACTGTCTGAGAATCTACACGAGTATCTTATTGAAAATTAACAATAACACAATGTGTTTGAATCTACACGTGTAGCTTATTGAAAATTAACGATACAACATTGTCTGAGAATCTACACGTGTATCATATTGAAAAGTATCAATACAACACTGTGTGAGAAACTACATGTGTAACTACTTGAAAACTAAAAATACAACACTGTTTGAGTATCTATACATGTATCTTCATGAAAAGTAACTATACAACTCTATGTTTGAATCTATATGTGTATCTTCTTAAAAATAAAGGACACAACAGTGTCTGAGTGTCTGCACGTGTTCCTTATTGATAAATAATGATACAACACTCTCAGAATCTATGAGTGTAAGTACTTGAAAACTAACGATACAACACTGTGTGAGAAACTACCTGAATAACTTCTTGAAAACTAACCAGACAAGGTTGTGTGAGATTCTAACCAGGTACCTTATACAAAACTAACTATAAAACACAGTTTAAGAATCTACCCAATGACTTCTTCGAAACTATCGACACAACACTGTGAGAGAAACTACATGCATCAATTATTGAAAACTTACGATAAAACTCTGTGTGATAATCTACATGTGTAACTAATTGAAAACTAACTATTAAACGCTGTGTGAGATTCTACACTTGTAACTTATTGAAAACTAATGATACAAGGCTGTGTGAGAATCTACACCTGTACCATATTGAAAAATATTGATACAACGCTGTGTGAGATTCTACACATGTAACATATTGAAAACAAACAATACTAGGCTGTTTGAGAATCTACTGGTGTAACTTATTGAAAACTTGAAATTGAAAATTAATGATACAACACTAATTGAGAATCTACACGTGTACCTTATTGAAAACTAACTATACAACACAGTTTGAGAATCTACCTTTGTAACTTCTTTGAAAATATTGATACAACACTGCGTTTGAAAATACATGGGAAAATTCTTGAAAACTAATGATAAAAAACTGTGTGAGAATATATAAGTGTAACTACTTGAAAACTAGCGATACAACACTGTGTGAGAAACTATTGTCTAGCTTCTTGAACGTGTAACTTATTGAAAATTAATGATACAACGCTATGTGAGATTCAACACCTGTACCTTATAGAAAACTAGCAATATAAAAGCTGTGTGAGAATCTACAGGTGTATGTTATTTAAAACTAAAGATACAACGCTGTGTGAGAATCTACACGTGTAAATTATTGAAAACTAACAACATAACACTGTGTGTGATTCCACACATGTAACTTATTGAAAACTAACAACACAGCACTGTGTGAGATTCAACAAGTATTCGTTATCAAAAACTAACGATACAACGCTATGTGAGAATCTACAGGTGTACCTTCTTGATACCTAACAACACAATATTGTGTGAAAATCTACAAGCGTAACTACTTGAAAAATAGCGATACAACACTGTGGGAAACTACATGCATAACTTCTTGAAAACTAACGATAGGACGATGTGTTAAATTCTACACGTGTAACTTATTGAAAACTAACGATACAACACTGTGTGAGAAATTACATAACAGACTTCTTGAAAACTAAGGATACAACGCTGTGTGAGATTCTACACTTGCATCTTATTGAAAACTAACGATCTAACATTTTGTCAGAATCTACAACTGTAAATTATTGAAAACTAACGACACAACACTGTGTGCGATTCTACACGTGTAACTTATTGAAAACTAACGCTACAACGCTGTGTGAGATTCTACATGTTTAACTTCCTGGAAACTATCGATACAACACTGTGTGAGAAACTACATGCGTACCTCATGGACAACTAAAGACACAACATTTTATGCGTATCTTATGCGCTACTTCTTGAAAACCGTCAATACTACACTGTGTGAGGAACTACATGCATAACTTCTTGAATACTAACAATACAATACTGTGTGAGAATCTACATGTGTAACTTATGGAAAACTAATGATATAACACTGTGTGAGAATCTATACCTGTAACTTCTTCAAAACTATCGTTACAAACTTGTGTAAGAAACTACATGTGGAACTTATTGAAAACTGATGAAATAACACTGTGTGAGAATCTATAAGTGATACTTCTTGAAAACCATCAATACAACACTGTGTGAGGAACTACCTGCATAACTTTAATAAAACTAATGATACAAGGCTGTGTGAGGATCTACTTGTTTATCTTCTAGAAAACTAATGATACAATGCTGTGTGAGATTCTACCCTTATTGAAAACTATCGATACAAGGATATGTGAGAATCTACAGGTGCAACTTATTGAAAACTAAACATACAACACATTTTGAATATCTACACGTGTAACATTTTGGAAAATAACGATACAGCACTGTGTGAGAATCTCTAGGCGTAACTACTTGAAAACTAGCGACACAACTCTATGTGAGAAATTACATGCGTAAATTATGGAAAACTCACAATACAATGCTGTGTGAGATTCTACACGTGCAACTTACTGAAAACTAATGATCAAACACTGTGTGAGTATCTACACGTGTAACTTATTGAAAACTAACAATACAATACTGTGTGAGAATCTATAAGCCCTACTACTTGAAAACTAGCGATACAACACTGGGTGAGAAATTACATGGGTAACTTCTTGAACAACACTGTGTCAGAATCTACAAGTGTTAATTATTGAAAACTAACGACACAACACTGTGTGCGATTCTACACGTGTAACGTCTTGAAAACTAACGATACAACACTGTGTGAGAAACTACATGAGTATCTTCTTGAAAACTAATGATACAACATTGTGTAAGAATCTTCATATGTAACTCCTTGGAAACTATTGATACAACATTGTGCGAGCAACTGAATGCATAATTTCTTGAAAACTAACGAAACAACACTGTGTGAGAATCTACACGTGTAACTTATTGAAAACAAACAATACAATTCTGTGTGAGAATCTATAAGCATAACTAATTGAAAACTAATGATACAACACTGTGTGAGAAACTACACATCTAACTTCTGGTAAACTAACGGTACAACACTGTGTAAGAATCTACATACGTAATTTCTTGAAAACTACCAATACAACACTGTGTAAGAATCTACATGCGTATCTTCTTGAAAACTAACTATATCACACTCTAGGAGAAGCTTCATGTGTAAGTCCTTGAAAAGTAACCCTACAATACTGTGTGAGAATCTACATGTGTAACTTCCTGGAAACTATTGAAACAACACTGTGTGAGAATCTATATGCCTAACATATTGAAATCTAATGGTACAAAATATTTTCAAAATTCCATCCATAACTACTTGAAACCTAACGGTGAGAGTTATTGTTAGGGTTAGATGATTAGGGTTAGTATTATGTAAGGGTTATAGCTAGGGTTAGCGTTAGAGTTATGGTTAGGATTAGGGTTAGGTTTATAAATAAGATAATGGCAGGGTTAGGGTTAGGATTAGGTTAAGAGGGTTAGGGTTATGGGTTATGGGTAAGGTTAGGGTCATGCTTAGGTTTAGAGTTAGGTTTAGGGTTAGAATTGGGGTTATTTTTAGGGTTAGGGTAAGGGTTAGGGATAGGATTAGGGCTAGGGTTAGGGTTATGGTTAGGATTAGGGTTAGGTTTGGTGATAGGTTTAGGGTTATGGTTAGGGTTAGATGGTGAGGGTTAGGGTTAGGGTTAGGTTTAGGTTAGAGGTAGAGTAAGGGTTAGGGTTAAGGTTAGAGGTTAGAGTTAAGGTTAAGGTTAGGGCTAGGGTTTGGGTTAGGGTTATGTTTAGGATTAGGTTTAGAATTAGGGATAGGGTTATGGCAGGGTTAGGTTTAGGGATATGGTTAGGGATGGTTAGGATTAGGGTTCGATTTTGGGTTAGGGTTTATGGTTACGTTTAGGCTTAAGTTTAGGGTTAGGGTTAGGGTTAAGCTTAGGCTTATGGTTAGGGTTAGGGTCAGGATTAGTGTTAGGTTTTGTGATAGGGTTAGGGTACAGTTAGGGTTAGGGATAGGATTATGGTTAGGGATATGGTTCGGTTAGGGTTAGAGGTTAGGTTTAGGGTTTAGGGCTAGCGTTAGGGTTATGGTTATTGTTAGCATTAGGCTAAGGTTATGATTAAGTTAAGGTTACAGTTAGGGTTAGGGTTAGCATTAGGGTTAGGGTTAAGGTTAGGTTTGGGTTTAGGTTTATGTTAGGGTTAGAGTTAGCATTAGCAATAGGGTTAGGGTTAGGGTTAGGCTAAGGGTTAGGGTTAGGGTTAGTGTTTGAGTTAGGTTTAGGATTAGGGTTAGGTATAGGGATAGTGTTAGGGTTAGAGTTAGGGTTAGGGTTAGGGTTAGGGTTAGGTTTAGGGTTAGGTTTAGCATTAGGGTTAGGGTTAGTGTTAGCGTTAGAGGTTAGTGTTAATGTTAAGCTTAGGATTAGGTTTAGGGTTAGGTTTAGGTTTAGGATTAGGGATAGGGTTAGGGTTAGGGCTAGGGGCTAGGGGTTAGAGGTTAGGTTTAGGTTTAGTTATAGGATTAGGGTTAGGTTTACAGATAGGTTTAGGTTTAGAGTTAGGATTAGGGTTAAGGTTAGGGTTGGGGTTAGGTTTAGGTTAGGGTTATCGTTAGCATTAGGGTTAGAGTTATGTTTAGGGTTAGTTTAGGGTTACAGTTAGGGTTAGGGTTATCCTTAGTTTTAGGCTTAGGTTTAGGGTTACAGTTAGGCTTAGGGTTAGAGTTAGGTTTATGGTTAGGGTTGGGTTTAGGGATAGGGTAAGGGTAGTTTTAGGGTTAGAGTTAGGGTTATCGTTATTGTCAGGCTTAGGTTTGGGTTTAGGTATAGTGTTAGGGTTAGTTTTTGGGTTAGGGTTGAAAACTAGCAATACAATACTCTGTGAGAATCTATAAGCATAACTTCTTGAAAACGACTGACACAACGGTGTGAGAAACTACATGTCTACCTTCCTGAAAACTATTGATACAACACTGTGTGAGAAACTACATTTGTATCTTATTGGAAACTAATGACACAACACTGTATGCGAATCTTAAGCAATACTTCTTGAAATCCATCAATACAACACTGTGTGAGGAACTACATGTGTAATTTATGGAAAACTAACTTTGGAACACTGTGTGAGAATCTACACAGGTAAATTCTTCAAAACTAGCATTAGACACTTGTGGTAGATCTACATGTGTGACTTCTTAGAAACAATTGATAAAACACTATGTGAGAAACTACATGTGTGACTTCTTAGAAACTATCGATACAACACTGTGTGAGAAACTACATGTGTGATTTCTTAGAAACTATCCATACAACATGGTATGAGGAACTACATACGTAACTTATAGGATACTAATGATACAACGCTGTGTTAGATTCTACCCATGTACTTTATTGAAAACTAGCGATACAATGCTGTGTGAGAATCTACAGGTTTAACTTATTGAAAAATAAAGATACAACAATGTGTAAGTATCTACAGGTATAATATATTGAAAACTAAAGACACAACACTGTGTGTGGTTCTAAACGTGTAACTTATTGAAAACCAACTCTACAACGCTGTGTGATAATCTACACGTGTAATATATTGAAAACTAAAGATACAAAACTGTGTAATTATCTGCACGTGGAACTTATTGAAAATTAACGATACAACACAGTTTAAGAATCCACCCTTGTAACATCTTGGAAACTAGCGACATAACACTGTGTGAGAATCTAAAATATAATTTCTTGAAAACAAACGATACGACACAATGTGAGAATCTACACCTGTAACTTCTTGAAAACTAACGATACAATGCTGTATGTGAATCTACATGTGTAACTTATTGAAAACTATTGATACAATACTGTATGAGTATCTGTAAGCAAAACTTCCGTCTATGTAACTTCTTGAAATCTAACGATACTATTCTGAGTTCTAAACTGAATGTGGAAATTCTTGAAAACTAATGCAATAATTCTGTGTCAGAAACTACATCAGTAACTTCTGGCAAACAAATGATACAACACTGTCTGGGAATCTACACTTGTAAATTATTGAAAATTAACCATACAACACTGTCTGAGAATCTACACGTGTAAATTATTGAAAACTAACTATACAATACTGTCTGAGAATCTACAAATGTTACTTATTGAACAGAAATGGCACAGCACTGTGTTTGAATCTACATGCATAATCTTCTTGAAAATAAAGGGCACAACACTGTCTGAGAATCTACACATGTAACTTATTAAAACCTAATGATACCACACTGTGTGAGAAACTACATGTGTATCTACTGGACAACTAATGACACAGCACTTTGTGAGAATCTACACGTGTAACTTATTGAAAATTAAATATACAACACCTTGTGAGTTTCTAGACATGTAACGTATTGAAACCTAATAATACAACGCTGTGTGAGAATCTATAAGCGTAGCTTCTTGAAAACTAATGATACAACACTGTGTGAGAATCTACACGTGTAACTTATTGAAAATTAAAGATAGAATACTATGTGAGAATTTACACGTGTAACAAATTGAAAACTAATGGTAAAACACTGTGTGAGAACCTATATGCCTAAACTCTTGAATACTAAGGATACAATATGGCCTTGAGATTCTACACGGGCAATTCCTTGAAAACTAACAATACAACACTGTCTTAAAACTACACGTGCAACTTATTGAAAACTAACTATACAATTCTGTGTGAGAAACTAAATGTGTAAGTACTTGAAAACTAACTAGCCAACACTGTGTGAGAAACTAAATTTGTAATTACTTTAAAGTTAATGACACAACAATGTCTGAGAATCTACACGTGTAACTTCTTGAAAACTAACGATACAACACTGTGTTTTGAATCTATAAGAGTAACATCTTGAAAACTATCGATACAACACTGAGTTCTAAACTGAATTCATAACTTCTTGAAAACTAACAATGCAACAGTGTGTGAGAATCTATATATTATAACTTCTTGAAAACTAACGATACAACACAATGTGAGAATCTATCTATGTAAGTTTTTGAAATTTAACAATACAACTCTGGGTTCTAAACTGAATGCATATTTTCTTGAAGACAAACGAAATAACTCTGTGAGGAACTACATTAGTAACTTCTGGCAAACCAACGATACAACACTGTCTGAGATTCTATACGTGTAACTTAATGAAAATTAATGATACAACACTGGGTGAGAATCTACATGTGTATCTCATTGAAAATTAATGATACAACGCTGTCAGAGAATGTACACGTGTAAATTATTGAAAATTAACTGTACAACACTGTCTGAAAATCTACAATTTATTTTATTGAAAAGAAATGGTACAACACTGTGTTTGTATCTACATGCATAACTTCTTGAAAATAAAGGACACAACACTGTTTGAGAATCTACACGTGTAACTTATTTAAAATTACAGATACAATACTATGTGAGAATCTACACATGTAACGAATTGAAAACTACTTGTAAAACACTGTGTGAATATCTAGCGTAACTTCTTCAATACTAAGGATACAATACTGTCTTGAGATTCTACATGGGTAATTCCTTGAAAACTAACACTATAACACTGTTTTAAAATCTACACGTGCAACTTATAGAAAACTAACTATACAATACTGTGTGAGAAACTAAATGTTAAGTACTTGAAAACTAACCAGCCAACACTGTATGAGAAACTACATGTGTAACTACTTCAAACCTAACTATACAACACTGTCTGAGAATCTACATATGTATCTTATTGATAAGTAATGATACAGCCCTTGTTTGAATCTATATGCGCAACTTCTTGAAAATAAATGACACAACACTGTCTGAAAATCTACATGTGGAACTTCTTGAAAACTAACGATACATCACTGTCTGAGAATCTAAACGTATAACTTATTGAAAATTAACAATACTACATTATTTGAGAAACTACATGTGTATCGTATTGAAAAGTAATGATACAACCCTCTGTTTGAAACTATATGTGTAACTTCTTGAAAATAAAAGACTCAACACTTTTGGAGAATCTACAAGTGTAACTTCTTGAAAATTAATGATATATCACTGTCTGAGAATCTATACGTGTACCTTATTGAAAATTAACAATACAACACTGTGTGAATAACTACATGTATATCTTATTGAAAAGTTATAATACAACCCTGTGTTTGCGTCTATATGTGTAACTTCTTGAAAATAATGTACTCAACACTGTCTGAGAATCTACAAGTTTAAATTCTTGAAAAATAATGATAAAAACTATGTGAGAATTTACACAGGTAACTTATTGAAAATTAATGATACAACAATGTGTGAGAATCTACACGTGTAACAAAATGAAATTTAACGAAACAACAGTTTCTGAGAATCTACCCGTGTAATTTATTGAAACTTAATGATACAAAACTGTGTGAGAAATTACCTGTGTATCTTATTGAAAAGTAACGATACAACCCTGTGTTTGAATCTATATGTGTAACTTCTTGAAAATAAAGAACACAACACTGTCTGCGTTTCTACAAGCATAACTTCGTTAAAACTAACGATACAGCACCGTGTGAGAATCTATAAGTGTAACATCTTGAAACCTAATGATACAATACTGTCTGGAGAATCCACACTGGTAATTTCCTGAAAACTGCCGATACAACACTGAGTGAGAATCTATATTAGAAAATTCTTGAAAACTAATGATACAACACATTTTGAATATCTCCATTTGTAACTCATAAAAATTAATGACAGAACACTGTTTGAGAAACTACATGTGTAACATCTTGAAAACTAATGATATAATACTGAGTGAAAAACTACATTTATAACTTCTTGAAAACTAACAGTACAACACTGCGTGTGAATCCACACATGTAACATATTGAAAACTAATGATTCAACACTGTGTGAGAATCTGTAAGTGTAACTTCTTTAAATCTAATGATACAACACTTTCTTGGGAATCTCCATGTGTAAGTTCTTGAAAACTAACCATGCACCACTGAGACTCTATATATGTAAGTTTTTGAAAAGTACCTATACAACAGTGTCCTAGAATCTACACCTGTAACTTTTAGAAAACTAACGGTACAACACTGTGTGAGAAACTACATCTGTACCTTATTGAGAAGTCATGATACAACACTGTTTGAATCTATATGTGTAACTACTTGAAAATAAAGGACACAACACTGTCTGAGAATCTACATGTGTATCTACTTGAAAACTAATGATACAACACTGTTTGAGAATCTCTAAGCGCAACTTCTTGAGAACTAACCATACAACACTCTCTGAGAAGTTATACATGTAACTTATTGAAAAGTAATGACACAACAATGTGTGAGAATCTACAAGTGTAACTAATTGAAAATTACCAAAACAACACTGTCTGTGAATATACATGTGTAACATATTGAAAACTAACGATACAACACTGTGTGAGAAACAACACTTGTATCATAATGAAAATTGAAGATACAACCCTGTGTTTCAATCTATATTTGTAACTTCTTGAAAATAAAGGACGCAACACTGTCTGAGAATCTACACGTGTAACTTCATGAACACTAACGATAAAACACTGTGTGAGAAACTACATGTGTATATTTTTGAAAACTAACGACACAAAGCTGCCTGTACATCTATACGTGTAATGTATTGAAATCAAAGGAAACAACACTTTGTGGGAAACTATGTGAATAACTACTAGAAAACAAATGATACATCATTGTGTGAGAATCCTTTTTCATAAGCATTAAGAAAATTCAACGTTAGTAAAGCATTATATAACCTGTGTTTGGGGGTCTTTGTTGCCCATGTTTGTTTATGAAGCATCACATTGAAGGTTCAGTTAGATCTTTCAATCACTGCTTGTCCTGTGGGATTGTAATGAATACCAGTTACATGTTAATATTATAAAATTGAAAAAATTGTCCCAATTTACTGGAGACGTATGCTGGGGCATTGTCAGTTTTTATGGTTTTAGGTATACACATAACAGCCATCACCTCTAAAAGGTGTGTAATAACAGAATCAGCTTTTACAGAGCTGAGGTAAGTAACCCATTGGAAGCCTGAGAACGTGTCAATGGTATGGTGTACACATTTCAAACTGCCAAATTCTGGGAAGTGAAATAAATCCATTTGCAGAAGTTCATTTCTGTGAGTATCTTTAGGATTACAACCTGCTGGTAATGGAGTTTGATTGTAGAATGAACAACTGGGGCAATTTCTTACTATTTGTTTGGCTTGTTGCCAGGTGACAGAAAAATCTTTCTTTAAACCTTTGCTGTTAACATGGTGTTGCTTATGAAATTCTGAAGCGTCCAACACTTTACCTATTAATAAACGATCAATTTCATCATTACTGTCTGTCAGAGTACCTGGGAGACCTGTATGGGATTTGATGTGTGTTATATATATATATATAGGATGCGTCCTGTTTCTGATGGTTTCCTGTAATTGTAAAAACAATGATGTTAATTCTGTACTATCAGGAACAAATTCTGAGTTCTTAATATGCAAGACAACTCTCTCTGCATACTGAGAATCTGTGACTATATTGAGAGGCTCTGTATAGTCCTTAAGTACCATGAGAATAGCATATAATTCTGCCTTTTGTACAGAGTTGTATGGACATTGAAATACTTTACTTATATTTCCTGATTTATACCCTGCCTTACCTGATTTGTTTGCATCTGTGCATATGGTTAGAACCCCAGAAATAGGTGCTTGTGTAACGATACATGAAAGAATCCAAATTGTTTTCTTTATGAATTTGATTCTCTCTGTTTTGCGATAGTTATTACTAATAGTTCCCAAAAAGTCACTGCAAACTATTTGCCAATACTCAGTATCCTTCCATAAGGAGGAAATTTCATCATTTCTTAAAGGTACAATAATTTCAGCTAGGTCTTTCCCAGTCACTTGACGAAGGCATTAGTCTTTACAATAGGCTGTGGATTTTCTAATTTTGCTGACAGAGGCTGTCCTCCACTGTTACTGGGAAAGATCAATACACCTTTCATCTCGGGGCCTCTACAGAAAAGCCGCTGGTCACATTTACTGGCTGCAAAGGCTTATCTTGTCTGTCTGTGTTTGACCAACATTGTTAGGTCCAGTGTATCACTTTTCTGCACCTCTTGCAGAAACCAGGAGGCTGAAGCATTCTGTGTGAAGTATTTCTGGTAGAAGCATTATTTCTGGGAATGGTTTGTCTACAATTCCTACTCAAATGTCATACTTTATTACAATTAAAACATCTAATGTTTCGATGTCATTTGAAACTTCTGAAGATTGCTTCCACAACCCAATTTGGTATCTCCTCTTGGATAGGACAATTTTCATCCTGATTCCTCCTAAATCCTTTAGAAATGGCTTCTCCTATCCAGGTTCCTGCCTCTGGATTGTCATACTCAACATTAGTTATATATAAGATCCATCCCTCCAATGGTGCTGATCTGATATTTAATGACCAGAATATCTGTTTGTAATGTGGGTTTGCATTCTCAAAAGCCAAAAATTCTGTAAGAAGTCGCTTAATATTAGGATCTGTTATTTGTAAATCTACTGCTCTGGATAATCTTTGGAAGAATTCAGGGAATCTTTCTCTTGGACCCTGTATCACTTTTGAGTATGATTCAACTTTTCCCCCTAGTTCACGGACCTTATCCAAAGCATTTATTGCTGCTGTTTTGGTAAATCAAATGTATGCTCATCATAACCAGCTTGGACTTGCAGGTCAGAAAATTGCTTCTCCCCACTAATCTTAGTTTCAGAAGCTTCAAAGCCATCCTACAAACCTTGAAGTTCAATGGCTTGGCTTCCTGTCTACACAAAGCTTTCCAATGTATTTGGCAAGACTGGTGCACCACTGCAGATATTAAATCATTCCAATCTGAGGGAGATATCTTACTAGTAGTTGCCCATGTGTTTAGTAACTGTTTTACATAAGGGCTGTGGACCTTATTTAAAAGACATTATCACTTGCTTTATAGTTTTCATTTCTTCCATGGGAATAGGTTCCAGTTTATGTGTAGTGTAACCAGTTTGGTTCCTCCATGATGCTGGTTTTTGTACCACCTTAGGATGTCTAGTTTATTTCGTTTATTTCCTGGTAGCCTAGCAACTGTTGACTCAACAACTAATGTTTCAGATGGCATATTTTCTAAAGATTGAAATTTTGCAACCATATCATCCTTTAGGTCTTCGATTTCCTGCATTAAAAATTATTCCAAGTCCTTGAACTGTTCATTGAGGTCTTGGATTTCCTGCATTAAAAATTGTTTTAAGTCTTTGGACTCTTCAGTTAAACGTGATTCCAAGCTTTTCATACCATCCTCCCTAAAACCTCTAAAGGCATCTATTTTTCCTTCCAGAAAACACATTCAGTCTGCTAGATAGTCATTATTGTCAGACATAGATTGAATTGACCCTGCTTATTTTGAAAAATTCTTCTGGCTAGACTCCATCTTAGCCATAAATGTAGCGGACATTGAATTGCATGTGTCTCAAAGGTTGTCCTGATTAGATTTAACTAAATCCCCTTGTTCCTGAATTTTTGACTCTAAGTTTTGAATTGACTCTTCTAATTTGGAAAGTTCAACCTGGTTAGACTCAATCTTAACCATAAATGCCATAGACATTGAATTAAATGAGCCTCAAAGATTGCCCTGACAAATTCCAAATTATCTGTTATGGTAACTAAATCTGCTTGTACCTGAATTTTTGACTCTGTTTTTTGAATTAACTCTACGAATTTGGAACGTTCCACCTAGTTAGACACAATCTTAGCCATAAATGCAGTAGACATTGAATTAAATGTGCCTCGAAACTTATTTTGATCAAATTCCAAATTATCTGTTTTGGTAACTAAATCACCTTTTTCCTGAACTTGTGACTCTAATTTTATAATCATATGCACATGTTTCTTCCATGTGATTACATGTATTAACACAATAATCTCAAGCAGGGCACACATATACATATGAAAAATATTATAGTTGTCTTTTAATCCATAATCCATCACATTGGTAACGAAATCTCTAAAATCTTGCAGTATTAAATTACCTGCCATGTTATAATTAGATGTTCTTACCATCAATTGGTGATTCCTAAATTGGAAAAATCATCTCTTGTTTTGTCTCAGATTAAAATAACTGTAGTTACCGTGCTTGGCTAGCAGATGGCGCAGGTGTACTGCCAAACACTGCCTCTCTGTGGAAAATTGGATGCTTCTCAAGGAAATTGTGAAAACTTAATGGACAGATTTTGGAACAAAGAGTAGTTGCGGAAGTTGGGAGATTCGCTGCACTGCAGCGCAGCTTGCAGTATCTTTACTAGATGCTAAGACACTAGAAAGGAGAAGTTGGTCAGTGATTGTGCAGCAGGACAGCAAGGGAATCCAGCAGTCGCCAGGGGGTGCCTGTAGCAGTTGGCTGCGAGTAGCAAATGGCCCGAGGGCTTCAATGGGGAGCGGGTCTCCCGGAGAACGTTTGCGTGGTAGCTGGGAGCAGGTCTCGTGGCAGCCATTTGCAGCATTGGTGGTGTCCCTCCTCCGGATCCGGAGCTGCAGCAGAAGACATGAGGCAGACAGGGCCAGCCACGTTTTAGGAGGGATAGGATTTGAATGGAATTCGGGAGAAATGGGAGTGAGTGCACGTAATGCAGCTTAGGCTGCAGGGAGATGCAAGGAGGCTGGAATGTAGATTAACACTCAGGTTAGGTTGCCAATTCAAGTGGCTACTGGCCAAAGAGGCGGGGGTTCCAATCCACACAGCTGCCACCAGATAATGATGATATTCAATGCTATAAGGAAAACAATATATTTATTTACAAGAGAGAGAGTCGCACGAGCTAGGAGCTAGAAGCATGGCTTGCTTTCAAAAGAAAAGGGAGGCTCCTTTTTCTTTCACTTCCTTTTATATCTACCTGTGTTAATTAACTTGTGCCCCCACTCATGGATGGATAGCTTTGTGGGGTTCACTGCTAAACAGTACTGTGTGAGAATCTATCTAGGGAATTTCTTGGTCTAACAATACATCTCTGAGGTCTAAACTGAATGCACACTTCTTGAAAGCTAAAGAAATAACCCTGTGTGAGAAACTACATTAGTAACTTCTGGAAAACTAACGACACAACACACTCTGAGAATGTACAAGTGTAACTTACTGAAAATTAACGATATAACACTGTGTGAAAATCTACTTGAGTAACTTATTGAAAATTAACGATACAAAACATTCTGAGAATCTTACACATGTACCTACTTGAAAACTAACGATACAACACTGTGTGAGAAACAACATGAGTAACTACTTGAAAACAAACGATACAACACTATGTGAGAACTCCATGTGTAACAAATTGAAAATTAACGATACAACACTGTCTGAGAATCTACACGTGTATCTTATTGAAAAGTAACGATACAACATTGTGTTTGAAGCTATAAACTTAATTTCTTGAAAATAAAGGACACAACACTGTCTGAGAATCTAAACGTGTAAGTTAATGAAAATTAAAGATACGACGCTGTGTGAGAATCTATATGTGTAACGTATTGAAAACTAATGATAGAACACTCTGAGAACCTGTAAGTGTAACTTGTTGAAAACTAATGATACATCATTGTCTTAAGACATGTATAACTTTTTAATAATTAATGAAACAACACTGTCTGAGAATCTATAAACGTAACTTCTGGAAACTAAAGATACAACCCTGTCTGAGAATCTACACTGTTACTTATTGAAAATTAACGAAAAAAGACTGTCTGAGATTCTACACGGGTAACTTATTGAAAAGTAATAATACAACACTGTGTTTGAATTTATATGCGTAACTTCTTGAAAATAAAGGACTCAACACTGTCTGAGAATCTACACGTGTCATTTCTTGAAAACTAACGATGCAACACTGTGTGAGAAACTACATGTGTAACTTGTTGAAAATAAACGATACAGAGCTGCCTGCACAACTCTGCGTGTAACTTATTGAAAACAAAGGACGCAACACTTTGTGGTAACTATGTGAGTAACATCTTGAAAATAAACAATACAACATTGTGTCATAATCTATATTCGTAGTTTATTGAAAACTAACGATACAGCACTGTGTGAGAGTCTATATACGTAACTTCTTGAAATCTAACGATACAACACCATGTGAGAATCCACACGTGTAACTTTTGGAAAATTAATGATACAAAACTGAGTGGGAATCTCTATATGTAAGTAATTCAAAACTAATAATACAACAGAGTGTGAGAATCTAAACGTGTAACTTATAAAAATTAACGACACAACACTGTTTGAGAATCTATATGCGTAACATCTTGAAAAATAATGATACAACAGTGTGAGAGAGTCTACATGTGTAACTTCTTAAAATCAATTGATGCAACACTATGTGAGTATCTATGTGGATAACTTCTTGAAAACTAATGATACAGCACTGTGTGAGAATCTATCTATGTAACTTCTTGAAATCTAACGATACAAATCTGGGTTCTAAACTGAATGGATAACTTCTTGAAGACTAGCGAAATAACTCTGTGTGAGAATCTAAATTAGTAAATACTGGAAAACTAACCACCCAAAACTGTCCGAGAGTCTACACGTGTACCTTACTGAAAATTAACAATACAACACTGTGTGAGATTCTACAAGTGTAACTTATTGAAAACTAAAGATACAACACTGTGTGAGAAACTACATGTGTATCTTTTGAAAAGTAACGATACAACCCTGTGTTTGAATCTATATGTGTAACTTAATGACACAACACTAAGTAAGGATCTACAGGTGTAACTTATTCAAAATTAATGATACAACACTGTTTGGGAATCTACACGTATAACTTATTGAAAACTAACGATACAAATCTGTGTGAGATACTACATGAGTAACTACTTGAAATCTAACGATACAACACTGTGTGAGTAACTACATGAGTACCTTCTTGAAAAGTAATGATACAAAACAGTGTTTGAAAATACATTCCTAAATTCTTAAATACAAATGATACAAAGCAGCCTGCACATCTATATATATAACTTCTTGAAAACAAATAATGCAACAGTGTGAGAATCCAAATGCATAACTTCTTGAAAACTAACATTACAAAGCTGCCTGCACATCTACACATGTAACATATTGAAAACAATGGAAACAACACTTTGTGGGAAACTACGTGAACAACATATTGAAAACAAACAATACAACATTGTGTGAGAATCTATATTTGTAACTTCTTGAAAACTATCGATACTGCAATGTGTGAGAATATGTATATGAAACTAGTTGAAATCGAACAATACAACACTGTGTGAGTATTCAGAGATGAATCATCTTGAAAACTAACGATACAACAATGAGTTAGGATCTATATACATAAGTTCTTGAAAAGTAAGGATACAACAGAGTGTGAGAATCTCCACTTTATATTTAAAAAAATTAGCAACACAACAATGTTTGAGATCTACATGTGTAACATCTTGAAAACTAATGATAAAACACTGTGAGAGAATCTACATGTGTAACTTCTTAAAAAGAAATGATAAAACACTGTGTGATTATCTATGTTCCTAACTTCTTGAAAACTAACGATACAGCACTGTGTGAGTATCTATCTACATAACTTCTTGAAATGTAACGATACAACACTGAGTTCTAAACTGAATGCATAACTTCTGGAAAACCAACTAAATAACTCTGTGGGAGAGACTTTGTTATAAACTTCTGGAATACTAACCATACACCACTGTGTGAAAACCTACATGTATAACTTATTGAAAATTAATGATACAACACTGTGTTTGAATCTATATGTGTAACTTCTTGAAAATAAAGGACACAACACTGTCTGAGAATCTACACGTGTAACTTATTAAAAAGTAATGATACAACACTGTGTGAGAATCTATAAGCATAACTCCTTGAAAACTAATCATATAACAGTGTGTGAGAATATATAAGCATAACTTCTTGAAAATTAACGATACAACACTGTTTGAGAATCTACACATGTAACTTAATGAAAATTAACGATACAACACTGTGTGAAAATCTACACGTATAACTTAATGAAAATTAACAAAACAACACTGTCTGAGCATCTACGCGTGTAATCTCTTGAAAACTAACGATACAAAGCTGTGTGAGAAACTACACAAGGACCTTATTGAAAAGTAACAATACAACCCTGTATTTGAAAATATGAGCATAACTTCTTGAAAATAAAGGACTCAACACTGAGAATCTAAACGAGTAATTTCTTGAAAACTAAGGATACAACACTGTGTGAAAATCTATATGTGTAACTTCTTGAAAACAAATGACACAACACAGTGTGAGAAACCACATGGGTAACTTCTTGAAAACTAACGATACAAAGCTGCCTGCATATCTATACGCATAACTTATTGAAAACAAAGGAAACAACACTTTGTGAGAAACTACGTGAGTAACATCTTGAAAACAAACCATACCACATTGTATGAGAATCTATATTCGTAACTTTTTGAAAAGTAATGATACAGTTCTGTGTGAGAATCCACACTTCTAACTTATTGAAAACTAATGATTCAACACTCAGTGAGAATCTATATACATAAGTTCTTGAAAATTAACGATACAACAAAGAGTGGGAATCTACACATATAACTTACAAAAATTAACGACACAACACTGTTTGAGAAACTACAGGTGTAACATCTTGAAAACTAACGATAAACCACTGTGAGAGAAGCTATATGAGTAACTTCTTAAAAACAAACGATACAACACTATGTTAGTGTCTATGTTCATAACTTCTTAAAAATTAACGATAAAGCACTGTGTGAGAATCTATCTACATAATTTCTTTAAATCTAAAGATACCACTCTGAGTTCTAAACTGAATGCATAACTTCTTGAAAAGCAAAGAAATAACTCTGTGTGCAGCACTGTCTGAGAATCTACACGTGTATCTAATGGAAAAGCAATGAGACAACACTGTGTTTGAATCTATATGCGTAACTTCCTGAAAATAAAGGACACAACACACTATGAGAATCTACACGTGTAACTCGTTGAAAATTAAAGATACAACAATGTGTGAGTATACACGTGTAATGTATTGAACACTAATAATAAAACACTGTGTGAGAATATATAAGTGTAACTTCCTGAATACTAAGGATACAATACTGTCTTGAGAATCTTAACACGTAAATCCTTGAAAACTAACGATACAACTCTGTCTGAGAATCTACACGTGTAACTTGTTGAAAATTAACGATACAACAATGTTGTGCGAAACTACATTTGTAAGTACTTGAAAACTAACGATACAACACTGTGTGAGAATCTACACGTATACCTTATTGAAAAGTAACGATACAAACCTGTGTTTGAATCTATATGCGTAACTTCTTGAAAATAAAATACACAACACTGTCTGAGTATCTACACATGTAACTTATTGAAAATTATTGTACAACACTGTGTGAGAAACTGCATGTTTAAATTCTTGAAAACTAATGATACAACACAGTATGAGAAACAACATGCGTAACTTCATGAAATCAAACGATGTGAAGCTGCCTGTCCATCTATAAGCAAATCTTATTGAAAACAAAGGAAACAACACTTAGAAACAGGTGTAGATTCTCACCCTGTGTTGTATCACTAGTTTTCAAGAAGTTACTAATGTAGTTTCTCACACAGATTTATTTCATTAGTTTTCAAGAAGTTATGCGTGTAGTTTCCAACTAAGTGTTGTATCAGTAGTTTTCAAGAAGTTACGAATATAGATTCTCACCAGTGTTGAATCGTTAGTTTTCAAGAAGTTAAACACGTAGTTTCTCACACAGTGTTGTGTGTTTTGTGTTCAAGAATTTACACACACATTTTCTCACACAGTGTTGTATAGTGTAATTTCAAGAAGTTATGCATAGAGTTTCTAACACTGTGCTGTATCTTTAGTTTTCAATAAGTTACACGTGTAGATTCCCACACAGTGTTGTATGTTAATTTTCAATAAGATACAGGTGCAGATTCTCACACAGTTTCGTATCGTTGGTTTTCAAATGTTACTAATGTAGTTTCTCACACAGAGTTATTTCATTAGTTTTCAAGGAGATATGCGTGTAGTTTCAAACTAAGTTTTGTATCATTAGTTTTCAAGAAGTTACGAATATAGATTCTCACACAGTGTGGTATAATTAGTTTTCATGAAGTTAAACAAATAGTTTCTCACACAGTGTTGTGTGGTTTGTTTTCAAGATGTTACACTTGTAGATACTCACACAGTGTTGTATCTTTTGTTTTCAAGAATTTAAACACATAGTTTCTCTCCCAGTATTGTATGATTTGTTTTCAAGAAGTTACACTTGTAGATTCTCATAAAGTGTTGTATCGTTAGTTTTCAAGAAGTTAAACACGTAGTTCCTCACACAGTTTTGTATCACTTCTTTTCAAAAGTTTACACGCTTATATCTCACACAGAGTTGTATCGTTAGTTTTAAAGAAATTATTAGTATAGTTTTTCACACAGAGGTATTTCGTTAATTTTCAAGAAGTTATGAGTTTAATTTCAAACTCAGTGTTGTATCGTTATTTTTCAAGAAGTGATGAACATAGATTCTCACACAGAGTTGTACCATTAGTTTTCAAGAAGTTACAAACATACTTTCTCACACAGTGTTGTATCGTTTGTTTTCCAGAACTTATCCATGTAGTTTCTAACACTGTGCTGTATCGTTAGTTTTCAATAAGTTACACATGTAGATTCCCCTACAGTGTTGTATGTTAATTTTCAAAAAGATACACATGGAGATTTTCACAGTGTTGTATCGTTAGTTTTCAAGAAGTTACTAAAGTAGTTTCTCACACAGAATTATTTCATTAGTTTTCAAGAAGTTATACGTGCAGCTTCCAACTCAGTTTTGAATTGTTAATTTCAAGAAGTTACGAATATAGATTCATGCACAATGTCGTACCGTTACTTTTCAAGAAGTTAAACAAGTAGTTTCTCACACATCGTTCTGTTCTGAGGTTTTCAAAAATTTACACGTGTAGATTCTCACACAGTGTTTTATCTTTAGTTTTCAAAAAGTTACACACATATTTTCTCACACAGTGTTGTGTGTTTTGTTTTCAAGAAGTTACACTTGTAGATTCTCACACAGGGTTGTATCGTTAGTTTTCAATAAGTTATACATGTAAAAACTCACCCAGTGTTGTAATATTAATTTTCAGTAGGATACAGGTGTAGATTCTCACACAGTTCTGTGTCGTTAGCTTTCAAGACGTTACACTTGTAGTTTCTCACACAATGTTGTATCATTTGTTTTCAAGAAGTTACTAATGTAGTTCCTCACACAGAGTTATTTCATTAGGTTTCAAGAAGTTACAAACGTAGAATCTCACAGAGAATTGAATCGATAATTTTCAAGAAATTACGTATATAGAATCTCTGACTGTGTTGTATCGTTAGTTTTCAAGAAGTTACACATGAAGTTTCTCAAACAGTGTTGTATAGTTTGTTTTCAAAAAGTTACACATGAAGTTGCTCACACAATGTTGTATCGTTAGTTTTCACACAGTTTCACATGTAGTTTCTCACACAGGGTTGTATCTTTGGTTTTCAAGAAGTTTAGCGTATAGATTCTCAAACAGTGTTCTATCATTATTTTGGAGAAGTTACACATGTAGGTTCTCAACCCTAACCCTAACTGTAACCCAACACTAATCCTAACACTAAATGTAACCATAACCCTAACCCTAACACTAACCCTAACCCTACAAGTTAGGTTTCAAGTAGTTACACATGGAGATTTGCATAGAGGTTTGTACAGTTAATTTTCAATAAATAACGCGTATAGATTCTCGCACAATATTCTATCGTTAGTTTTCAAGAAGTAACCAAGATAGATTCTCACACAGTGTTGTATTATAAGTTTTCAAAAAGATATGCATTGATCGGGCAGCATCAGGTAAACAGGCCGGCTTCCCGGCCTGTGCTCCAGTGCCTGCAGATCGCCTGGGACCTGCACAGAACTCCCAATCCCGGCGGGAGCCAAGCACCCCAGACTCCAGATCTTCGCTCCCACCAACGAGACCAGGAAAGGAGAGGAGGCTGGGAGTCCAGGGAAGCAGCAGTTCATCGGGCAGCATCAGGTAAACAGGCCGGCTTCCCAGCCTGTGCTCCAGTGCCTGCAGATCGCCTGGGACCTGCACAGAGCTTCCAATCCCGGCGGGAGCCAAGCACCCAGACCCCAGGTCTTCTCTCCCACAAACGAGACCAGGAAACCAGAGGACCCAGGGAGACCACGGGAGTAGCTGTTCTGGATCAACTACAACAGGACCCAGCAGAGGGTCCAGGGGACCAGGTAAGAGGATAAGAGCCCCAGATTCCTGTTCTTCTTCTCCACCCACGGGACCAGCATTCGGAAAAGGAATAGAAGAACCACCAGATTATTGGACTTGCTAGCACCCACCAAAAGGGAACTCTGTTCCCCAGACCAGTAAGGGGCTCTTTCTGCACCCACTAGAAGAAGAGATGGGAAAGAGACAATACAAAAACACAGTCAGCAACAGAAAAACAAATATGACACCGCCAGATTCTAGAGACTCCACACCAGCAAGACCCCAACATTCCAATGCAGACAAAGCAGAAGAGAACGACCTTAAAAGCACTTTCATGAAAACGATAGAGGCCCTAAAAGAGGATATTGGAAGATCCCTCAAAGAAATGGAAGAAAAAACAAACCAAAAAATGCAAGAAATGGAAGAAAAAACCAACGAAAAATTCAAGAATTGGAATAAAAAACAAACCAAAAAGGCAGGAAATGGAAGAAGAAATGAAGCAAAAAATGCAGGAAATGGAAGAAAAAACAAAGCAAAAAATGCAAGAATTGGAAGAAGAATCATACCAAAAAAGGCAGGAAAGGGAAGAAGAAACAAAGCAAAAAATGCAAGAAATGGTAGAAAAAACAAAGCAAAAAATGAAAAAAATGGAAGAAGAAACAAACCAAAAAAGGCAGGAAATGGAAGAAGAAAAAAAACACAAAATGCAAGAAATGGAACAAAAAGCAAACCTAAAGATGCAAGAAATGGAAGAAAGAACAAACCAAAAAATTCATAAAAGGCAACAAATGGACGAACAGATAAACAGAAAATTGCAAGAAGCAATGCAAACACTGCAAGGGTTGAAAACTGAAATAGAGTCATTAAAAAAACACAATCTGAAGAAAAGCAGAAAATAGAAAAGCTGGACAAACAGTCAGGCACTACCAATACAAGCATTACCAACAGAATAGAAGAGATGGAAGAGAGAATCTCAAGTGTTGAAGATACGCTAGGAGAAATGGATTTATCAACCAAAGAAAACCTTAAATCCAACAAATCCTTAACACAAAACATCCAGGAAATATGGGACACCATGAAAAGACCAAACCTAAGAATAATAGGTATAGAAGAAGGAGAAGAAATCCAGCTCAAAGGGGCAGAAGGCATATTCAACAAAATCATAGAAGAAAACTTTCCCAACCTTAAGAAAGACATGCCAATGAAGGTACAAGAAGCCTACAGAACACCAAATAGAGTGGACCACAAAAAAATCCCCTCGCCACATAATAATCAAGACCCCAAACATACAGAATAAAGAAAGAATATTAAGAGCAGCTAAGGAAAAAGGTCAAGTAACATATAAAGGCAGACCTATCAGAATTACACCTGATTTCTCCATGGAAACGCTGAAAGCCAGAAGGTCCTGGATAGATATTCTACCTACACTAAGAGACCACGGATGCCAGCCCAGACTACTATACCCGGCAAAGCTCTCAATCACTATAGACGGAGAAAACAAGATATTCCATGACAAAACTAGATTCAAGCAATATGTGTCCACTAACCCAGCCCTACAGAAAATTTTGGAAGGAAAACTCCAACCCAAGGAAGCTAACTACAACCAGAAAAACATAAGCATTAGAGAATCTCTCTCTACCAACAGCCAAAAGAACAAAGGGGTGAAATTCCACACATAATTCCACCAACAACAACCATCGCAAATCGAAGAAGGATGAGCAATCATTGGTCATTAATATCCCTCAATATTAATGGCCTTAACTCACCCATAAAAAGACACAGACTAGCAGATTGGATTCGAAGACAGAACCCTTCCTTCTGCTGCATACAGGAAACACACCTCACCCTTAAAGACAGACATTACCTGAGAATTAAAGGTTGGGAAAAAATTTTTCAATCGAATGGACCCAAGAAACAAGCCGGGGTAGCAATCCTAATATCTAACAAACTAGACTTTAAAATAAAATCAATCAAAAGAGATGAAGGAGGTCATTACATACTCATCACAGGTGAAACCCACCAAGAGGAAGTGTCTATTCTGAACATCTATGCCCCAAATACAAAGGCATCCACATTCGTTAAAAAAACATTATTAGAACTTAAATCTCATCTAAAGCCCCACACAGTTATAGTGGGAGATTTCAACACACCACTCTCACCACTAGACAGGAATACCAAACAGAAACTCAACAAAGAAGCAAAAGGGCTAATAGAAGTAATGACCCAACTGGGATTAACAGATATCTATAGAACATTTCATCCACATAAAAAGAATATACCTTCTTCTCACCACCACATGGAACCTTCTCAAAAATCGACCACATACTTGGCAACATATCAAACCTCAGCAGCTACAAAAAAATTGGAATAACTCCATGCATCTTATCAGACCACCATGCTTTAAAATTAGAATTCAACAACAACACAAATTGCAGAAAACCTACAAACTCATGGAAATTGAATAATGCTCAACTGCACCATCCCTGGGTCAAAGAGGAAATAAAAAAGAAATTAAAGACTTCCTCGAATTCAATGAGAATGAAGACACAACATACCCAAACCTATGGGACACTTTGAAAGCAGTGCTACGGGGGAAGTTCATAGCGCTAAATGCTCACATGAAGAAACAGGAGAACAGTTATACCAGAGAATTAACATCACAGCTGAAAGCTCTAGAACACAAAGAAGCACACTCCCCCAGGAGGAGTAGACGCCAGGAAATAATCAAATTGAGGGCTGAAATCAATAAAGTAGAAACCAGGAAAACAATACAAAGAATCAACGCAACGAAGAGTTGGTTCTTTGAGAAAATCAACAAGATAGACAAACCTTTGTCCAAACTTACCAAACAGCAGAGAGTGAACACGCAAATTAACAAAATTAGAAATGAAAAGGGGGACATAACAACAGACTCTGAGGAAATCCAGAGAATCATTAGGTCATACTTTGAAAACCTGTACTCCACAAAATTCGAAAATTTAAAGGAAATGGATGACTTCCTGGACAGCTATCAATTGCCAAAACTAAATCAAGAACAGATAAGCAATTTAAATAGACCTATAACCCCTATGGAAATAGAAGCTGTCATCAAAAGTCTCCCAACCAAAAAAAGCCCAGGTCCAGATGGCCTCAGTGCAGAATTCTACCAGAAATTCAAAGAACAGCTTATACCAATTCTTCTCAAAGTGTTCCACACAATAGAAGCAGAAGGGTCTTTGCCAAACTCTTTCTATGAGGCTTCAATAACCTTGATCCCCAAGCCACACAAAGATACAACTAAGAAAGAGAACTTCAGACCAATATCCCTCATGAACATTGATGCAAAAATACTCAATAAAATACTGGCAAATCGGATCCAAGAACACATCAAAACAATCATTCACCACGATCAAGTAGGTTTCATCCCAGGAATGCAGGGATGGTTCAACATACGAAAATCCATCAACGTAATCCACCATATAAACAAGCTGAAAAACAAAAATCACATGATCATCTCACTAGATGCTGAAAAAGCCTTTGACAAAATCCAACACCCCTTCATGATAAAGGTCTTGGAGAGATCTGGGATAACAGGGACATACTTAAACATAATAAAAGCTATATACAGTAAACCAACAGCCAACATCAAACTAAATGGACAGAAACTCAATGCAATTCCTCTAAAATCAGGAACAAAACAAGGCTGTCCACTCTCTCCATACCTTTTCAACATGGTACTTGAAGTCCTAGCTATTGCCATACGACAACAAAGGGGGATCAAGGGGATACAAATTGGGAAGGAAGAGGTCAAACTTTCACTGTTTGCAGACGATATGATAGTTTACATCAATGACCCAAAGAACTCTACCAGGGAACTCTTACAGCTGATTAACACCTTCAGCAAAGTGGCAGGCTACAAGATCAACTCAAGAAAATCAGTAGCCCTACTATATACAGATGATAAAAGGGCTGAAAGAGAAATCAGAGAAACATCACCCTTTACAATTGCCACAAACAACATAAAATACCTTGGGGTAACGCTAACCAAACAAGTGAAAGACCTGTATCGTAAGAACTTTGAATCTTTAAAGAAAGAAATTAAAGAAGCCCTCAGAAAATGGAAAGATCTCCCATGCTCTTGGATAGGTAGGATCAATGTAGTAAAAATGGCAATCCTGCCAAAAGCAATCTACAGATTCAATGCAATCCCCATTAAAATCCCAGCACAATTCTTCACAGACCTTGAAAGAACAATAATCAATTTTGTATGGAAAAACAAAAGACCCAGGATAGCCAAAACAACACTGTTCAACAAGGCAACGTCCGGAGGCATCACCATCCCGGACTTCAAGCTCTATTATAGAGCTATAGTCCTGAAAACAGCTTGGTATTGGCACAAAAATAGACAGGTAGACCAATGGAATCGAATTGAAAACCCGGGTATTAACCCACACACGTACGAACATCTGATCTTTGACAAAGAAGCTAAAAATATACAATGGAATAAAGAAAGCATCTTCAACAAATGGTGCTGGCATAATTGGAGACTGGCATGTAGAAGAATGCAGATCGATCCATGTCTATCGCCATGCACAAAACTTAAGTCCAAATGGATCAAAGACCTCAACATAAATCCAGCCACACTGAACCTCTTAGAAGAGAAAGTGGGTGGTACCCTTGAACGAATTGGTACAGGAGACAGCTTCCTGAACATAACACCAGTAGCACAGGCAGTAAGATCAACAATTAATAAATGGGACCTACTGAAACTGAGAAGCTTCTGTAAGGCAAAGGACACAGTCAGCAAGACAAAAAGGCAGCCCACAGAATGGGAAAAATTATTCACTAATCCCACATCTGACAGAGGGTTGATCTCCAAAATTTACAAAGAACTCAAGAAGCAAGTCTCCAAAACAACAAAGGACCCTATTAAAAAGTGGGCTGCAGAACTAAATAGAGAGTTTTCAATAGAGGAGTCTACAATGGCTGAGAGGCACTTGAGAAAATGCTCAACACCCTTAGCCTTCCGGGAAAAGCAAATCAAAACATCTCTCAGATACCATCTCACCCCTGTCAGAATGTCTAAAATCAAAAACACCAATGACAATTTATGCTGGAGAGGATGTGGTGAAAGGGGGACACTCCTCCATTGCTGGTGGGAGTGCCAACTGGTTCAGCCACTTTGGAAATCAGTGTGGACATTCCTCAGAAAAATGGGAATAAACCTACCACAAGACCCAGCAACTCCACTCTTAGACATATATCCAAAAGATGCCCATTCATACAACAAAGAGGTCTGTTCCACTATGTTCATAGCAGCTTTATTTGTAATTGCGAGAACGTGGAAGCAACCTAGATGTCCCTCACCTGAAGAGTGGATAGAGAAAATGTGGTACATCTACACAATGGAGTACTATTCAGCAGAAAAAAATAATGGAATCATGAGATTCGCAAGCAAATGGATGACACTAGAAGAAACCATCCTGAGTGAGGTAACCCAGTCACAAAAAGAGAAACATGGCATGTACTCTCTCATATATGGATTTTAGAAATAGATCTGGGGAGTGCCAGCCTACAATCCTATGGCCTGAGAGTCTGGGAAACAGAAACTTTATTTAGTGGCTGATCGAAGAAGAGGCAGACTCCCTTGGTTAAGTACTGAGCTGAACTCAAGAAAGCCAGTAACAGAGAGGGAGGACTGATGATCAAAGGGATTAAGACTGGGCTGGTTTAACCCCCAGAAACAGCTGACCAGACAAAGGTTAACTTCTTGAATCCCAGGCATTAGCCTGGGAAGCCAGCATGGGACTGATCAAGACCCCTGAATCTGGGTGTCAGTGAAGAGGCCTAGGGAATCTATTGAGCCTTGGGCAGCAGATCAGTACCCATCCCAAATATACACACGGACTTTGGACTCCAATAGAACAATGTGAGGTGCACTCTCACCCAGAACTCTTGGGAAAAGGTCTAGGCCCTGCCCTATATGAAATGACACACTATGGACACCCCCACGGAGGGCCTCACCCTCCCTGGAGAAATGAGAGGATAACGGAGGGGGGAGGGGAGGGCACGGGAGGAAGGGAGGGAATGGGAGAGGGACCTGGAACTGACTTGTGAAGCAACCTTGATTCTTATCTAAATTTAAACTGGAAAATAAAATTTAAAAAAAGGTCAAGTAACATATAAAGGCAGACCTATCAGAATTACACCTGATTTCTCCATGGAAACACTGAAAGACAGAAGGTCCTGGATAGATATTCTACCTACACTAAGAGAACATGGATGCCAGCCCAGACTACTATACCCAGCAAAGCTCTCAATCACTATATAGGGAGAAAACAAGATATTCCATGACAAAACTAGATTCAAGCAATATGTGCCCACTAACCCAGACCTACAGAAAATTTTGGAAGGAAAACTCCAACCCAAGGAAGCTAACCACAACCAGAAATACATACGCATTAGAGAATCCCTCTCTACCAACAGCCAAAAGAACAAAGGGGTGAAATTCCACACATAATTCCACCAACAACAACCATCGCAAATCGAAGAAGGATGAGCAATCATTGGTCATTAATATCCCTCAATATTAATGGCCTTAACTCACCCATAAAAAGACACAGACTATCAGATTGGAGTCGAAGACAGAACCCTTCCTTCTGCTGCATACAAGAAACACACCTCACCTTTAAAGACAGGCATTACCTGAGAGTTAAAGGTTGGGAAAAATTTTTTCAATCAAATGGACCCAAGAAACAAGCAGGGGTAGCAATCCTAATATCTAACAAACTAGACTTTAAAAGAAAATCAATCAAAAGAAATGAAGGAGGTCATTACATACTCATCACAGGTGAAACCCACCAAGATGAAGTGTCTATCCTGAACACCCATGCCCCAAATACAAAGGCATCCACATTCGTTAAAGAAACATTATTAGAATTTAAATCTCATCTAAAGCCACACACAGTTATAGTGGGAGATTTCAACACACCACTCTCACCACTAGACAGGAATTCCAAACAGAAGCTCAACAAAGAAGCAAAAGGTCTAATAGAAGTAATGACCCAACTGGGATTAACAGATATCTATAGAACATTTCATCCACACAAAAAAGAATATACCTTCTTCTCACCACCACATGGAACCTTCTCAAAAATCGACCACATGCTTGGCAACATATCAAACCTCAGCAGCTACAAAAAAATTGGGATAACTCCATGCATCTTATCAGACCACCATGCTTTAAAATTAGAATTCAACAACAACACAAATTGCAGAAAAACTACAAACTCATGGAAATTGAATAATGCTCAACTGCACCATCACTTGTTCAAAGAGGAAATAAAAAAAGAAATTAAAGACTTCCTCGAATTCAATGAGAATGAAGACACAACATACCCAAACCTATGGGACACTTTGAAAGCAGTGCTACGGAGGAAGTTCATGGCGCTAAGTGCTCACGTGAAGAAACAGGAGAACAGTTATACCAGAGAATTAACATCACAGCTGAAAGCTCTAGAACACAAAGAACCACACTCCCCCAGGAGGAGTAGACGCCAGGAAATAATCAAATTGAGGGCTGAAATCAATAAAGTAGAAACCAGGAAAACAATACAAAGAATCAATGCAACAAAGAGTTGGTTCTTTGAGAAAATCAACAAGATAGACAAACCTTTGTCCAAACTTACCAAACAGCAGAGAGTGAACACGCAAATTAACAAAATTAGAAATGAAAAGGGGGACATAACAACAGAATCTGAGGAAATCCAGAGAATCATTAGGTCATACTTTGAAAACCTGTACTCCACAAAATTCGAAAATTTAAAGGAAATGGATGACTTCCTGGACAGCAATCAATTGCCAAAACTAAATCAAGAACAGATAAGCAATTTAAATAGACCTATAACCCCTATGGAAATAGAAGCCGTCATCAAAAGTCTCAAAACCAAAAAAAGCCCAGGTTCAGATGGCCTCAGTGCAGAATTCTACCAGAAATTCAGAGAACAGCTTATACCAATTCTTCTCAAAGTGTTCCACACAATAGAAGCAGAAGGGTCTTTGCCAAACTCTTTCTATGAGGCTTCAATAACCTTGATCCCCAAGCCACACAAAGATACAACTAAGAAAGAGAACTTCAGACCAATATCCCTCATGAACATTGATGCAAAAATACTCAATAAAATACTGGCAAATCGGATCCAAGAACACACCAAAACAATCATTCACCACGATCAAGTAGGATTCATCCCAGGGATGCAGGGATGGTTCAACATACGAAAATCCATCAACGTAATCCACCAAATAAACAAGCTGAAAAACAAAAATCACATGATCATCTCACTAGATGCTGAAAAAGCCTTTGACAAAATCCAACACCCACTTCATGATAAAGGTCTTGGAGAGATCTGGGATAACAGGGACATACTTAAACATAATAAAAGCTATATACAGTAAACCAACAGCCAACATCAAAATAAATGGACAGACCCTCAACGCAATTCCTCTAAAATCAGGAACAAAACAAGGCTGTCCACTCTCTCCTTACCTTTTAAACATGGTACTTGAAGTTCTAGCTCTTGCCATACGACAACAAAGGGGGATCAAAGGGATACAAATTGGGAAGGAAGAGGTCAAACTTTCACTGTTTGCAGACGATATGATAGTTTACATCAATGACCCAAAGAACTCTACCAGGGAACTCTTACAGCTGATTAACACCTTCAGCAAAGTGGCAGGCTACAAGATCAACTCAACAAAATCAGTAGCCCTACTATATACAGATGATAAAAGGGCTGAAAGCGAAATCAGAGAAACATCACCCTTTACAATTGCCACAAACAACATAAAATACCTGGGGGTAACGCTAACCAAACAAGTGAAACACCTGTATCGTAAGAACTTTGAATCTTTAAAGAAAGAAATTAAAGAAGCCCTCAGAAAATGGAAAGATCTCCCATGCTCTTGGATAGGTAGGATCAATGTAGTAAAAATGGCAATCCTGCCAAAAGCAATCTACAGGTTTAATGCAATCCTCATTAAAATCCCAGCACAATTCTTCACAGACCTTGAAAGAACAATAATCAATTTTATATGGAAAAACAAAAGACCCAGGATAGCCAAAACAACACTGTTGAACAAGGCAACGTCCGGAGGCATCACCATCCCGGACTTCAAGCTCTATTATAGAGCTATAGTCCTGAAAACAGCTTGGTATTGGCACAAAAATAGACAGGTAGACCAATGGAATCGAATTGAAAATCCGGGTATTAACCCACACACGTATGAACATCTGATGTTTGACAAAGAATCTAAAAATATACAATGGAATAAAGAAAGCATCTTCAACAAATGGTGCTGGCATAATTGGAGACTGGCATGTAGAAGAATGCAGATCGATCCATGTCTATCGCCATGCACAAAACTTAAGTCCAAATGGATCAAAGACCTCAACATAAATCCAGCCACACTGAACCTCTTAGAAGAGAAAGTGGGTGGTACCCTTGAAAGAATTGGTACAGGAGACAGCTTCCTGAACATAACACCAGTAGCACAGACAGTGAGATCAACAATTAATAAATGGGACCTACTGAAACTGAGAAGCTTCTGTAAGGCAAAGGACACAGTCAGCAAGACAAAAAGGCAGCCCACAGAATGGGAAAAAATATTCACTAATCCCACATCTGACAGAGGGTTGATCTCCAAAATTTACAAAGAACTCAAGAAGCAAGTCTCCAAAACAACAAAGGACCCTATTAAAAAGTGGGCTGCAGAACTAAATAGAGAGTTTTCAATAGAGGAGTCTAAAATGGCTGAGAGGCACTTGAGAAAGTGCTCAACATCCTTAGCCATCCGGGAAATGCAAATCAAAACAACTCTCAGATACCATCTCACTCCTGTCAGAATGGCTAAAATCAAAAACACCAATGACAATTTATGCTGGAGAGGATGTGGTGAAAGGGGGACACTCCTCCATTGCTGGTGGGAGTGCCAACTGGTTCAGCCACTTTGGAAATCAGTGTGGAGATTCCTCAGAAAAATGGGAATAAACCTACCACAAGACCCAGCAACTCCACTCTTAGGCATATATCCAAAAGATGCCCATTCATACAACAAAGATGTCTGTTCCACTATGTTCATAGCAGCTTTATTTGTAATTGCCAGAACTTGGAAGCAACCTAGATGTCCCTCACCAGAAGAGTGGATAGAGAAAATGTGGTACATCTACACAATGGAGTACTATTCAGCAGAAAAAAATAATGGAATCATGAGATTCGCAGGCAAATGGATGAAACTAGAAGAAACCATCCTGAGTGAGGTAACCCAGTCACAAAAAGAGAAACATGGCATGTACTCTCTCATATATGGATTTTAGACATAGATCTGGGGAGTGCCAGCCTACAATCCTATGGCCAGAGAGTCTGGGAAACAGAAACTTCATTTAGTGGCTGATCGAAGAAGAGGCAGACTCCCTTGGTTAAGTACTGAGCTGAACTCAAGAAAGCCAGTAACAGAGAGGGAGGACTGATGATCAAAGGGATTAAGACTGGGCTGGTTTAACCCCCAGAAACAGCTGACCAGACAAAGGTTATCTCTTGAATCCCTGGCATCTGCCTGGGAATCCAGCATGGGACTGATCAAGACCCCCTGAATCTTGGTGTCAGTGAAGAGGCGCAGGGAATCTATTGAGCCTTGGGCAGCAGATCAGTACCCATCCCAAGTATACACATGGACTTTCGACTCCCATAGAACAATGTGAGTTGCACTCTCACCCTGAACTCTTGGGGAAGGGTATAGGCCCTGCCCTATATGAAATGACAGATTATGCACACCCCCATGGAGGGCCTCACCCTCCCTGGGGAAATGAGGGGATAACGGGGGGGAGGGCACAGGAGGAAGGGAAGGAATGGGAGAGGGACCTGGAACTGACTTTGAAGCAACCTTGTTTCTTATCTAAATTTAAACTGGAAATAAAATTAAAAAACAAAAAACAAAAAAAAAAACAAAAAGATATGCATGTAGTTTCTCCTAGCATGATATATGGTTAATTTTTAAAGTGTTATGCATATAGGTCTTCAGACAGTGTTGTATTGTCAGTGTTCAAGAAGTTACCCATGTAGTTTCAAACACAACAATGTATCCTTTGTTTTCAAGAAGTTACGCATGAAGTTTCTCACACAGTGTTGTATGGTTAGGTTTCAAGCATTTTCACATGCAGTTTCTCACACAGTATTATATTCTTAGTTTTCAAGAAGTTACGCTTATAGATTCCCAATCAGTGTTGTATAGTTAGCTGTTAAGAAGTTACGCATATAGATGCTCAGATAGTGTTGTCATCTTTGGTTTTCAAGAAGTTAAGCATATAGAATCTCATACAGTGTACTATCGTTAATTTTCGAGAAGTTACACGTGAAGGTTCTCAACCCTAACTCTAACCCTAAACCTAACCCTAATACTAAACCTAAGCTTAACCCTATCCCAAACCGTAATACAAACCCTAACCCTAAACCTAACCCTAATTGTTAGGATTCAAGTAGTTACACATGGAGTTTTGCAAAGTGTTTTGTACAATTAGTTTTCAATAAGTTACATGTATAGATTCTCACACAGTGTTGTATCATTACTTTTCATGGAGTTAAGCATGAAATTTCTCATAGAATTTTATATAGTTAGTTTTCAAGAAGTTACACACATAGATTATCACACAGTGTTGTACCGTTAGTTTTCAATAAGATGCACGTTTAGATTCTCCCACTGTGTTGTATCATAAATTTTCAAGAAGTTATGTATAGAGATTCTAACACAATATTGTATCGTTAGTTTTCAAGAAGATATTTGTGTAGTTTCTCATAGTTTTATATAGTTAATTTTCAAGAGGTTACACATGCAGTTTTTCACACAGTGTTATATCGTTAGTTTTCAAGAAGTATACTTATAGATTCCCAAACAGTGTTGTATGGTTAGTTTTTAAAGGGTTAAGCAAATAGATCCTCAGACAGAATTGTATGTTCAGTTTTCAAGAAGATACACATGTAGCTTCTCACAAAGAAATGTATCGTTTGTTTTCAAGAAGGTACGCATGTAGTTTCTCACACAGTGTTGTATCCTTAGTTTTCAAGCATTTTCACATGCAATTTTCTCACACAGGGTTATATCGTTGGTTTTAAAGAAGTTAAGCATATATATTCTCATGCAGTGTTCTATCGTTAATTTTTGAGAAGTGACACATGGAAGTTCTCAAACCCAACCCTAACCCTAAAAGTAACCCTAATTCTACACCTAACCCTAACCCTAACACGAAACGTAATCCTACCCCTAACCCTAAGCCCAACCCAAACCGTAACCCTAACCCTAACCCTATCCCTAAATCTAAACAAATTCTAAACTTAATCCTAATCATAAACCCTAACTCTAACCCTATCCTAAAACTCACCCTCACCCTAAACCTAAGCCTAACACTAACCCTAACCCTAACACTACAACTAAGGTTTCAAGTCATGTTGAATTGAGTTTTGCATAGAATTATGTACAGTTACGTTTCAATAAATTACACATATAGTTTCTCACACAGTGTTGTGTCTTTACTTTTCATGTAATTACACATGAAGTTTCTCAGAGAGTTTTATATACTTTTTTTTCAAGAAGTTACAGATGTAGATTGTAACACAGTGTTGTACCGTTAATTTTCAAGAAGTTATGCTTATAAATTCTCACAGAGTTTTGTATCATTAATTTTGAAGAAGTTACACGTGTAGATTCTCACACTGTGTTGTATCGTTTATTTTTCAATAAGATACAGGTGTAGATTATCTCACAGTGTTATATCATTAGTTTTCATAAGTTACTAATGAAGTTTCTCACACACAGTCATTGCATTTGTTTTCAAGAAATTATTAATGTTGTTTAGAACTCAGTGTTGTAACATTAATTTTCAAGAATTTACACATATAGATTCTCACACTGTGTTGTATCATGAGTTTTCATTAAGTTACTAATGTAATTTCTAATACAAAGTCATTTTGTTAGTTTTCCACAAGTTAGGTGTGTAGTTTCGAACTCATTGTTGTATCGTTAGTCTTCAAGAAGTTACACATATCGATTCTCACACAGAGTTGTATTGTTAGTTTCCAAGAAGTTACACATGTAGATTCTCACACCAAGAACTTAGGAATGTATTTTCTAATACTGTGCTGTATCGTTAGGTTTCAATAATTTACACGTGTAGATTCTCACACAGTGTTGTATCGTTACTTTTCAAGAAGTTACTAATGTAGTTTCTCACACAGATTTATTTCGGTATTATTCCAGGAGATATGTGTGTTGATTCTCACACAGTGTTGTATCGTTAGTTTTAAGAAGTTACAATTGTAGTTTCACACAGATTTATTTCATTACTTTTCAATTAGTTATGGGTGTAGTTTCGAGGTCAGTTTTATATTGTTAGTTTTCAACAAGTTACAAATATATATTCTCACACAGTGTTTTATCCTTAACTTTCAAGAAGTTAAATAAGTAGATTCTCATGCAATGTTGTATTGTTTTTTTCAAGAAGTTACACTTGTAGATTATCACACAGTGTTGTATCGTTAGTATTCAATAAGTTACGAATATAGATTCTCACAGAGTTGTATCGTTAGTTTTCAAGAAGTTACACCCTTAGTGTCTCACACAGTGTTGTATCGTGTGTATTCAAGAAGTTACAGTTGAAGATTTTCACACAGGTTTTATCGTTAGTTTTCAATAAGTTACATCTGTAGATTCTCACACAATGTTGTATCGTTAATTTTCAATATGTTACACGTGTAGTTTCTCAGACAGTGATGAATAATTAGTTTTCCAGAAGTTACTATTGTAATTTCTCACACAGTTATTTCGTTAGTTTTGAAGAAGTCATGCATTCAGTTCAGAAATCAGAGTTTTATAATTATATTTCAAGATGTTTCTTCGATATATTCTCACACAGCGCTGTATCATTACTTTTCAATAAGTTACGCACATAGATACTCACAAAGAGTTTTATCATTTGTTTTTAAGAAGTGACAAATGGAGATTCTCACAGTGTCATATCCTTAGTTTTCAAGATGTTACACATGTAGATTCTCAGACAGTGTTGTGTCCTTTATTTTAAAGAAGTTATGCATATAGATTCAAACACAGTGTTGTATCATTACTTTTCAATAAGATACACGTGTAGATTCTCAGAAACTATTGTTTCATTACTTTTCAAGTATCGTTAGTTTTTAATTAGTTACACGTGCAGATTTGCACACAGAGTTGTGTCCTTCATTTTCCAATGTTACACGTGTAGATTCTCAAACAGCATAGATTGTTAGTTTCCAATAATTTACACCTGTAGATTTTCACACAGTATTGTATCGTTAGTTATCAATAAGGTACTCGTGTAGATACTCACACAGCGTTGTATCATTAATTTTCAAGAAGGTACACATGTAGAAGCTCACACATCTTTGTATCCTTGGCAATCAATCAGTTACACATGTAGATTATCACACAGTGTTGTAGCGATAGTTTTCAATAAGTTACACCTGTAGAATCACACACAGTGATGTAACGTTAGTTTTCAATAAGATACATGTGTAGAATTGCACACAGTGTTGTGTCGTTAGTTCAATAATTTACAGGGGTTGATTCTCACACAGTGTTGGATCGTTAGTTTTTAATAAGTTACACCTGTAGATCTCACATAGCATTGTATATTTAGTTTTCAATAAGGTAAACGTGTAGATTCTCACACAGCGTTCTATCATTAGTTTTCAATAAGGTAAACGTGTAGATTCTCACACAGATTTTTAGTGATAGTTTTCAATAACTTATGCCATGTAGAATAGCACACAGTGTTGTGTCGTTATTTTTCCATAATTTACACTGTAGATTCTCACACAGGGTTGATCGTTAATTTCAATAATTTACACCTGTATTTCTCACATAACATTGTATCGTTAGTTTTCAATAAGGTACAAATGTAGGTTCTCAAACAATGTTGTATCATTAGTTTTCAATAAGGCACACGTGTAGATTATCACACAGCGTTGTAGAGATAGTTTTCAATAAGTTATACCTGTAGATTCTCACACACAGTTTGCATTGACAGTTTTCAATAAGTTACACTTGTTGAATATCACACAGCATTGCATCATTAATTTTCAATCTGATACACATGTAGGATCTCACACAGCTTTGTAACTTTAGTTTTCAATACAAGTGTTGTATTGTTATTTTCCAAGAATTTAAACGTGTATGTTCTCACACTGTTTTGTATCTTTAATTTTCAATAGGTTACACATGGAGATATTTACACAGTTTTGTTTTTTTACTTTTCAATAAGTTACACATGTAGATTCTCACACAGCATTTTATCGTTAGTTTTCAATGAGGTGCACGTGTAGAATCTCACACAGCATTGTATCGTTAGTTTTTAAGAAGTTACCCAATACTTTCTTACACAGTGTTGTATCGCTACTATTTAATAAGATACACGTGTAGATTATCACACAGCGTTGTATCTTTAGATTTTAATATCTTACACATGTAGATATTTACACAGTGTTGTATCTTTCGTTTTCAATAAGTTGTACCTGTAGAATCTCACCCAGTGTTATGTCATTAGTTTTCAATAAGGTACACATTTTGAAACTCAAACAGCATTGTATCATTAGCTTTCAATGAGGTACACGTGTCGAATCTCACACAGCCTTGTAAGGTTAGTTTTCAAGAAGCTACCCATGTAGTTTCTCACACAATGTAGTATCACCAGTTTTCAAGTAGTTACACTTATGGATTCTCACACAGATTTGTATCATTAGATTTCAAGAAATTACGCATGTAATTTTTCACAAACTGTTGTATCAACATTTTCCATGAAATTACACGGGTAGTTTCTCAAAATGTGTTTTACCGTTAGTTTTCAATAAGGTGCACCTGTAGATTATCACACAGATTTGTATCTTTAGTTATCGATAAGGTACATGAGTTGAATCTCACACAGCATTGTATGGTTAGTTTTCCTATATGGTACACGTGTAGATTATCACACAGCATTGTAGCGTTAGTTTTCAATAAGTTGCACGTGTAGAAGCTCACACTATGTTTTACCGTTATTTTTCAATAAGTTACTCGTGTATATTCTCACAAAGCTTTGTATCGTTAGTTTTCAGAATTTACATGTGTAAATACATACACAATGTTGTATATTTAGTTGTCAAGAAATTACACATGTAGATTCTCACACAACTTGTAATGATAGTTTTCAATAAGGTACACGTATTGAATCTCGCACAGCGTTTTATCGTTAGTTTTCTTTTTTTTTAATTTTAAATAGCTTGTTTTACATGTCAATCCCAGTTCCCTCTCCCTCCCCTCCTCCCGCACTCCCCTTCCACCCTCCCTCCCACCCTATTGCCAAATCCTTCCACATAGGGGATGTCTAGAGTCTATCATTTTACTCTTGGTAGGGTCAAGGCACTCCCCTAAGAGTCCAGGCTGAGAGAGCATCACTCTTTGTGCTATAGGCACATGAAGACAGATTGTATATCAGGGATAGACACTGATCCACAGCTCAGAGCCCCATAGGTTGTCCAGGCCTTCTCACTGACACTCACATTTGGGGGGTCCAGATCAGTCCCATTCTGGCCTCCCCACTGTCGGTCTGGGGTCCAAGAGCACTCCCCTGTTCAGATCAGCTGTCTCTGCTGGTTTTGCCAGCCCATTCTTTGCCAATTTGCTCATCATTCCTCTCTCTCTGTCACTGGGTTCCTTGGGTTCAGTTCAGTGCTTAGTTGTGTGTTTGCCTCTGCTTCCATCAGTCCCAGGATGAAGGCTCCCGGATAGTTATAGACATCAAGTTCATTATCAGGAATGGGCATTCGAGGTGGTCCTTCCACTATTGCTTAGCTTGCCAATTGATGTTATACCTTTAGATCACTCGAGGTCACTCTGGTGCCTGATCTGTCTTCGATCCTATGATTCCCTCTTCCCCCTATTCTACCCCCACCCCCTCAACTTCCTGTTCCCCCATGACCAACTCCCTTCCTCTTTACCCCCTCTATTCTTCCCAGGTCCCACTACAACCCCCCTCGCCCTGTTCCCCATCCATTCAGAGGATCTTGTCTCCATCCTCTTCTCTTGGGTACTATGCATATATGCATATCTTTTAGGTTCTTTCCTGTTTCCCAGACTCTCTATCTGTGGAAGTGCAGACTGGCACTATCCTGATCCATATCTAAAATCCATATATGAGTGAGTACATACCATGTTTGTCTTTTTGCGACTGGGTTACCTCACTCAGGATGGTTTCTTCCAGTGCTATCCATTTCCCTGCGAATTTCAAGATTCCATTGTTTTTTTCTGCTGAGTAATACTCCATTGTGTAAATGTACCACATTTTCTCTATCCACTCTTCAGTTGAGGGGCATCTAGGTTGCTTCCAGGTTCTGGCTATTACAAACAATGCTGCTATGAACATAGTGGAGCAGATGCCCTTGTTGTATGAACCTGCCTCATTTGGATAAATGCCTAAGAGTGGGATTGCTGGGTCTAGTGGTAGATTAATTCCCATTTTCCTGAGGAATCTCCATACTGATTTCCAAAGAGGCTGTATGAGTTGGCATTCCCACCAGCAGTGGAGGAGTGTTCCTCTCTCTCCACATCTCCTCCAGCATAAATTGTCTTCGGTGTTTTTGATTCTAGCCATTCTGACAGGAGTAAGATGGTATCTCAGAGTTGTTTTGATTTGCATTTCCCTGATGGCTAAGGATGTTGAGCACTTTCTTAAGTGTCTCTCGGCCATTTTAGCCTCCTCTACTGAGAATTCTCTATTTAGCTCTGTACCCCACCTTTCAAGTGGATCCTTTGGTGTTTTGGAGACTTGTTTCTTGAGTTCTTTGTAAATTTTGGAGATTAGCCCTCTGTCAGATGTAGGGTTAGTGAATATCTTTTCCCATTCTGTGGCCTGCCTTTTTGTCTTTTTGATTGTGTCCTTTGCCTTACAGAAGCTTTTTAGTTTCAGAAGGTCCCATTTGTTAATTGTTGATCTCAGTGCCTGTGCCACTGGTGTTGTGTTTAGGAAGTGGTCTCCTGTACCAACTCGTTGAAGAGTATCTCCCAATTTCTCTTCTAAAATTTTCAGTGTGGCTGGATGTATGTTGAGATATTTGATCCATTTGGACTTAAGTTTTGTACAAGGCGATAAACATGGATCTATCTGCAGTCTTCTGCATACCAGTACCCAGTTATGCCAGCACCATTTGTTGAAGATGCTTTCTTTTTTCCACTGTACAGTTTTAGCTTCTTTGTCAAAAATCAGGTGTTCATAGGTGTGTGGGTTAAAATTAGGGCTTTCGATTCGGTTCCATTGGTCTACCTGCCTATTTTTGTGCCAATACCAAGCTGTTTTCAGGACTATAGCTCTATAATAGAGCTTGAAGTCAGGTATGGTGATGCCTCCTGAAGTTCCCTTATTGTATAGGGATGTTTTGGCTATCCTGGTCCTTTTGTTTTTCCATATAAAGTTGATTAATGTTCTTTCCAGGTCCTTGAAAAATTGTGATGGAATTTTGATAGGGATTGCATTGAATCTATAGACTGCTTTTGGCAAGATTGCCATTTTTATTATGTTGATCCTACCAATCCAAGAGCATGGGAGATCTTTCCATTTTCTGGTATCTTCTTTGATTTCTTTCTTCAAAGACACAAAGTTCTTGATATACAGGTCTTTTCCTTCCTTGGTTAACATTATCCCCAGATATTTGATGCTGTTTTTGGCTATTGTAAAACGTGATGTTTCTCTGATTTCTTTCTCAGTCACTTCATCATCTGTATATAATAGGGCCACTGATTTTTTTGAGTTTACCTTGTATCCTGCCACATTGCTGAAGGTGTTTATCAGCTCTAGGAGTAACCTTCCGGAGTTTTTTGGGTCACTTATGTAAACTATCATATCATCTGCAAATAATGAAAGTTTGACTTCTTCTTTTCCTATTTGTATCCCCTTTATCTCCTTTTGTTGTCTCATTGCTGTAGCTAGAACTTCAAGTACAATATTGAAGAGATATGGAGAGAGTGGACAGCCTTGTCTTGTTCCTGATTTTAGAGGAATTGCTTTGAGTTTCTCTCCATTTAGTTTGATGTTAGCTGTTGGTTTACTGTATATTGCTTTTATTATATTCAGGTACGTTCCTGTTATCCCTGATCTCTCTAGGACCTTTATCATGAAGGGGTGCTGGATTTTGTCAAAGGCTTTTTCAGCATCTAGTGAGATGATCATGTGTTTTTTCTTTCGCGGATTGTTAATATGGTGGATTACATTGATAGATTTTCTAATGTTGAACCATCCCTGCATTCCTGGAATGAAGCCTACTTGATCATGGTGGATGATTTCTCTGATGTGTTCTTGAATCCGGTTTGCAAGTATTTTATTGAGTATTTTCGCATCAATGTTCATGAGGGAAATTGGTCTATAGTTCTCTTTCTTAGTTGTGTCTTTGTGTGGCTTGGGTATCAAGGTAATTGTAGCCTCGTAGAAAGAGTTTGGCAGTGAGCCTCCTGCTTCTATAGTGTGGAATACTTTGACGAGTATTGGAATGAGCTCTTCTTTTAATTTCTGGTAGAATTCTGCACTGAAGCCATCTGGGCCTGGGCTTTTTTTGTTTGGGAGACTTTTGATGACTGCTTCTATTTCATTAGGGGTTATAGGTCTGTTTAGATTATTTATCTGTTCTTGATTTAGTTTTGGCAAGTGATATCTATCCAGGAAATTGTCCATTTCCTTTAAATTTTCAAATTTTGTGGAGTACAGATTTTCAAAGTGTGCCCTGATGATTCTCTTGATTTCCTCAGAGTCCGTTGTTATGTCCCCTTTCTCATCCCTGATTTTGTTAATTAGCATGTTCTCTCTCTGTCTTTTGGTTAGTTTGGACAGAGGTTTGTCTATTTTGTTGATTTTCTCAAAGAACCAACTCTTTGTTTCATTGATTCTTCTCAATGTTTTCCTGGTTTCTACTCGATTGATTTCAGCCCTCAATTTGATTATTTCCTGGCGTCTGCTCCTCCTGGGGGAGTTTGCTTCATTTTGTTCTAGAACATTCAGCTGTGCTATTAATTCTCTAGTATGACTGTTCTCCAGTTTTTTCATGTGGGCACTTAGTGCTATAAACTTTCCTCTCAGCACTGCTTTCAAAGTGTCCCATAAGTTTGTGTATGTTGTGTCTTCATTCTCATTGAAATCGAGGAAGTCTTTAATTTCTTTTTTTATTTGTTCCTTTACCCAGGGATGGTGCAATTGTACATTGTTCATTCTCCATGTGTTTGTAGGGTTTCTGCGATTTGTGTTATTGTTGAATTCTAATGTTAATGCATGGTGGTCTGATAAGATGCAGGGGGTTATTCCAATTTTTTTGTATCTATGGAGATTTGCTATGTTTCCTATTATGTGGTCAATTTTAGAGAAGGTTCCATGTCGTGCCGAGAAGAAGGTATATCCCTTTGTATTTGGGTGGAATGTTTTATAGATGTCTGTTAATCCCAGTTGGGTCATAACTTCTATTAATTCTTTTGTTTCTTTGTTAAGTTTCTGTCTGGAGGTCCTATCTAGCGGTGAGAGCGTAGTGTTGAAGTCTCCTACTATTAGTGTGTGAGATTTTATGTGCATTTTGAGCTTTAGTAATGTTTCTTTCACGAATGTAGGTGCCTTTGTATTTGGGGCGTAGATATTTAAAATCGAGACTTCGTCTTGATTTATTTTTCCTTTGATGAATATGAAGTGCCCTTCTTCATCTCTTTTGATTGATTTTAATTTGAAGCCTAATTTGTTAGATATTAGGATTGCTACGCCCGCTTGTTTCTTGGGGCCGTTTGATTGGAAGATCTTTTCCCAGCCCTTTACTCTGAGATAACGTCTGTCTTTGGTGTTGAGATGTGTTTCTTGTATGCAGCAGAAGGAAGGGTTCTGTCTTCGTATCCATTCTGCTAGTCTGTGTCTTTTTATAGGTAAGTTGAGGCCATTGACATTGAGGGATATTAATGACCATTGATTGGTGATCCTTGTTTGCGCTTGATTTATTGTTAGTGAAGTTATTTTGTGTAGTTTCTCCTCCCTTTTTCTTTTAGTGTTTTGTAAAGTATGATTCTATATTGCCTGTGTCTTTGTGAATGTAGTTATCTTCCTTGGCTCTAGGTTTTCCTTCTAGCATTTTCTGTAGAGCTGGATTCATGGATACGTATTGTTTAAATCTGGCTTTGTCATGGAATATTTTGTTTTCTCCATCTATGGTAATTGAGAGCTTTGCTGGATATAGTAGTCTGGGCTGGCATCCTTGTTCCCTTAGCGTTTGTAGGACATCTGACCAGGATCTTCTGGCTTTCATCGTTTCCATTGAGAAGTCAGGTGTAATTCGGATAGGTCTGCCTTTATATGTTACTTGGCCTTTTTCTTTAGCTGCTCTTAATATTTTCTCTTTGCTCTGTAGGTTTGATGTTTTGATTATTATATGGCGAGGTGACTTCTTTTTCTGGTCAAGCCTATTTGGTGTTCTGTAAGATTCTTGTACTTTTATAGGCATATCTTTCTTTAGGTTAGGGAAGTTTTCTTCTATGATTTTGTTGAATATGTTTTCTGTACCCTTAAGTTGAAGTTCTTCACCTTCTTCTATACCTATTATTCCCAGGTTTGGCTTCTTCACGGTGTCCCATATTTCCTGAATATTTTGTGTTAAGGATTTGTTGGTTTTGAGATTTTCTTTGGTTGACGATGCTATGTCCTCTAATGAGTCTTCAACACCTGAGATTCTCTCTTCTATCTCTTGTATTCTATTGTTGATGCTTGCATCTGTAATTCCAGACCGTTTACCGAGCTTTTCTATTTCCAGCATCCCTTCATTCTGTGTTTTCTTTATCGTTTCTATTTCAGCTTTCAATCCTTCAACTGTTTGAGCTGTTTCCTTAATTTTCTTGGTTGTTTTTTCTTGGTGCTCTTTAGATTCTTTGAGAGATTTGTTTATTTCTTGAATTTTTCCCCCATTTCATGGATTTTTTGTTTGTTTTTTCTTCTATTTCTTTAAGGGATTTCCTCGTTTCTTATTTGAGGCTCTCCATCATCTTCATGAAATAATTTTTAAGGTCGGTCTCCTCTTCTTCATCTATGTAGTGCTTTTCAGGTCTTGCTGGTGTTGGATCCCTGGATTCTGGTGGGGTCGTGTTTGTGTTTCTATTGCTGAGTGATCTCTTATTCTGTCTTCTTCCCATCTCTTCTTCCAGTGGGTGCTGGTGGGGGCTTTCTGTTTCCACTGGTCTCCTTCCTTACTGCAGCTGAAGCTGAAGCTGGCCTCACTGGGGTTGGGGTCTTGGAGGGGCTGATCTCTTTCCTGAAGCTGGGCTCGCTGGGTTGGGGTCTTGGAGGGGCTGATCTCCTTCCTGTGTGGGCGGCTCTTCTGAAGCTGGGCTCGCTGGGTTGGAGTCTTGGAGGGGCTGATCTCTTTCCTGTGTGGGCGGCTCTTCTGGAAGCTGGGAGCGGCCCCGAAGATGGAGGGGGATGGGTGATGGGCAAGTGGTCCCAGCCGGGGACCCAATCTCACCTGAAGCTGGGCTCGCTGGGTTGGGGTCTTGGAGGGGCCTGTGTGGGCAGTTCTTCTGGAAGCCGGGAGCGGCCCCGAAGATGGAGGGGGATGGGTGATGGGCGGGTGGTCCCAGCCAAAGACCCAATCTCACCTTAGTAACATTAGTTTTCAAGAAGCTACCCATGTAGTTTCTCACAAAGTGTAGTATCGCTAGTTGTCAAGTAGTTACACTTATAGATTCTCACACAGATTTGGATCGTTCATTTTCAAGAAATTATGCATGTGATTTCTCACAGAGTGCTGTATCAATATTTTCCAAGAAGTTACACGGGGAAGTTCTCAAACTGCGTTGTATGTTAAGTTTTCAATAAGTTACACCTGCAGATTCTCACACAGCTTTGTATCGTTACTTTTCAATAAATTACACCTGTAGATTCTCACACAGCGTTGTATATTTAGTTTTCAATAAGGTACACATGTAGAATCTCACACAGCATTGTATTGTTAATTTTTAAGTAGTTAACCATATATTATCTCAAACAGTGTAGTATCGAGTTTACAAGTAGTTACGTTTATAGATTCTCCCACTGATTTGTGTTGTTAGTTTTCAATAGTGTACACGTGTAGATTATCACAAAGCATTGTAGAGTAGTTTTCAATTAGGTGCAGGTTTACTACCTCACACAGTGTGTATCGTGAGTTTTCAATGAGGTACATGTGTAGAGTCTATAACATCGTAATATCATGAGTTTTCAATGAGGTACACTTGTAGAATCATTCAGCGTTGTATCGTTAGTTTTCAATAAGTTAAACGTGTAGATTCTCACACAGCATTGTAGCATTAGTTTTCAAAAAGTTACAAGTGTAGAATCCCATTAAGTGTTGTGTCGTTAGTTTTCAATATTTTACACGTGTAGATTTTCACACAGTTTTGGATCGTTAGATCTCAAAAAGTTACACATATAGCTTCTCACACAGCATTGTATCGGTAGTTTTCAATAAGGTACATGTGTAGAATCTTACACAGCATTTTATTGTTAGTTTTCAATAAGGTACACATGTTGAATCACACACAGAGTTGTATCCCTAGTTTTCAAGTAGTTTACACTTATAGATTCTCACACAGTTTTGTATGTTTAATCTTCAATAAGGTACACGCGTAGAATCTCACACAGTCTTGTAACGTTAGTTTTCAAGAAAATACGCATGTAGTTTCTCATACAGTGTAGTATCGCTAGTTTTCAAGAAGTTACACTTATAGATTCTCACACAGTTTTGTATCATTAGTTTTCAAGAAATTATGCATGTAATTTCTCAAACAGTGTTGTATCGATATTTTCCAAGAAGTTTACATGGGTAGATTCTCAAACAGTTGTATCATTACTTTGCAATAAGTTACACGTGTAGATTCTCACACAGTGTTGTATCGTTAGTTTTCAAGAAATTGCACATGTAGATTCTCACACAGTGTTGTATCTTTTGTTTAGTTGTACATACACTTATAGGTTCTCACACATTGTTTTAACTGTAGTTTTCTGTAAGTTACATCTGGAGATTATCACTCAGCATTGTAGCGTTAATTTTCAATAAGTTACACATGTAGAATCACACAAAGAGTTGTGTCGTTAGTTTTCAATAATTTACACGTGTAGATTCTCACACAGCATTGTATTGTTAGTTTCCAATAAGGTACACGTGAAAAATCTCACACAGCGTTGCATCGTTAGTTTTCAAGAATTTTAGCATGTAGTTTCTCACACAGTCTTGTATCGCTTGTTTTCATGTAGTTACACTTATAGATTCTCACACATTGTTGTATGGGTACTTATAAATAAGATATACATGTGGATTCTCACACAGCATTGAATAGATAGATTACGATAAAGTACACGTGTTGAATCTCAAACAGGGTTGTGCCCTTTGTGTTCAATAAGGAACACGTCTAGATTACCACACAGCGTTGTAGAGATAGTTTTCAATAAGTTGCACGTGTAGAATCTCACACACTGTTGTATCGTTGATTTACATAACATTGCACTTGTAGATTCTCACACAGAGTTGTGTTGTTAGTTTTCAACAATGTACACGTCTAGAATCTCACACAGCGTTGTATCATTAATTTTCAAGGAGCTACGCATGTAGTTTCTCACACAGTGTTGTATGGCTTGTTTTCAAATATTTCCACTTATATATTCTCACACAGTTTTGTATCATGTGTTTTCACTAAGGTACACGTGTAGATTTTTAAACAACATTGTTTAGATAGTTTTCAATAAGTTGCACCTGTAGATTCTCACACAGAGTTTTATCGTTATTTTTCAAGTAATTTTGCATGTAGTTTTTCACAGTGTTGTATCGCTTTTTTTCTTGTAGATAACCTTATAGATTCTCACACATTGTTGTATCTTTAGTTTGCAAAGGGTTACACGTGGAGATACTTACACAGTGTTGTATCTTTAGTTTTCAATAATTTACACCTGTGTAGATTCTCACACAGCCTTGTATCGTTAGTATTCAATAAGGTACACATGTAGAATCTCACACAGCATTGTATGGTTAGTTTTTAAGAAGTTACACATATAGTTTCTCACACAGTGTTGTATCCTCATTTTTCAAGTAGTTACCCTTATAGACTCTCACACGTTGTATCGTTAGTTTTCCTAATGTTACAGGTGTAGACTATCACAAAGCATTGTAGTGTTAGTTTTCAATTAGTTTCGTTTGTTGAACCTCACACAGTGTTGTATCGTTAGTTTTCAATAAGGTACATGTGTAGAATCAAGCAGTGTTGTATTATTAGTTTTCAATAAGTTACACCTGTGGATTCTCTCACAGCATTGTATCAGTGTTTTCAATAAGGTACACGTGTAGAATCTCACACAGCGTTGGATGGTTAGTTTTCAATAAATTATACGTGTAGATTATACCACAGTATTGTAGTGTTAGTTTTCAATAAGTTACACGTGTAGAATCGCACAAAGTGTTGTGTTGTTAGTTTTCAATAATTTACACGTGTAGATTCTCACAAAGTGTTGGACCGATAGTTCCCAATAAGTTACACTTGTATATTCTCACACAGCATAGTATGGGTAGTTTTCAAAAAGGTACAAGTGTAGATTTTTACACAGGGTTATATCGTTAGTTATCAATAAGGTACATGTGTTGAATCTCACACAGCATTGTATTTTTAGTTTTCAATAAGTTACACGTGTAGATTCTCACACAGCTTTTATTGAAAACTTTCAATAAGGTACACGTGTAGAATCTCACACAGTCTTGTAACGTTAGTTTTCAAGAAGATATGCATGTAGTTTTTCATACAGTGTTGTATCACAGGTTTTCAAGTAGTTACACTTATAGATTGTCACACAGTTCGATATTGTTATTTATCAAGATATTATCGACACAACACACAGTGTTGTATCGATATTTTCCAAGAAGATACATGGCTAGATTCTCAAACTGTGTTGTATTGTTAGTTTTCAATGAGGTACACGTGTAGAATCTCACTCAGCATCGTATCGTTAGTTTTCAATAAGTTACACGCGTAGATTATCACACTTAGTTTTATCATTAGTTTTCAATAAGTTACAACCGTATATTCTCACACAGCTTTGTATTGTTATTTTTCAATAAATTACTCGTGTAGATTCTCACATTGCGTTGTATTGTTGGTTTTCAATAAGGTGCACATGTAGAATCACACACAGGTGTTGTTTCGTTATTCATCAATATGTTACACCAGTAGCTTCTCACACAGCTTTGTATCCTTAGTTTTCCATAAGGCACACGTGTAGATTCTCGCACAAAGTTGTATCGTTAGTTTACAATAGGGTACATGTGTAGAATTTCACACATCGTTGTATCATTAGTTTTCAATATGGTACACGAGTAGAATCTCACACAGCGTTGTATTGTTAGTTTTCAATAAGTTACACGTGTAGATTATGACACAGCATTGTAGCGTTAGTTTTCAATAAGGTCCAGGTGTTGAACCACACACAGTGTTGCATTGTTAGTTTTAATTATTTACACATATAGATTCTCTCACAGTGTTGGATCGTTAGTTTTCAAAAAGGTACAGGTGTAGAATCTCACACAGCCTTGTATCATTATTTTTCAAGAATTGACGCGTATAGTTTCTCACACAGTTTTGTATTGCTTGATTTCAAGTAGGTACACTTATCGAATCTCACACATTGTTGTATCATTAATTTTCAATAGTGTACACTTGTAGATCATTACACAGTGTTGTATGTTTAGTTTTCAGTTAGTTACATTTGTAGATTCTCACACAGAGTTAGTCGTAAGGTATCAATAAGGTACACGTGTAGATTCTCACACAGCGTTGTATCATTCGTTTTCAATAAGTAATACATATAGAATCTCACACTGTTTTGGATCATTATTTTTCAAGAAGTTATGCACGCAGTTTCTCAGTGTTGCTTCATTAGACTTCAAGTAGTTATGCCTATAGATTCTCACACAAGGTTGTTTCCTTAATTTTCAATAAAGTTCAGTGTACAATCTCACACATCGCTGTATCATTAGTTTTCCATAAGTTACACGTGTAGAATCTCACACAGTGTTGGATCGTTATTTTTCAATAAGTTCCACCTGTAGATTCTCACACAGCATTTTATCGTTAGTTTACAATAAGTTGCATGGGTTGAATCTCACACAGCATTGTATCGTTAGTTTTCAAAGAGGTGCACGTGTAGATTATCACACAGCATTGTAGCGTTAGTTTTCAATAAGTTGCACGATTAGAATCTCACACACTGTTGTATCATTAGTTTTCAATACGTTACACCTGTAGATTCTCACTCAACGTTGTATTTTTGTTTTCAATAATTTATACGTGTAGATACTTACACAGTGTTGTTGTATCTTTAGTTTTCAATACGTTAAACCTGTAGATTCTCCCACAGCATTGTATCATTAGTCTTCTATAAAGTACACGTGTAGAATCTCACACAGCTTTGTATTGATAGTTTTCAATAAGGTACACATGCTGAATCTCACACAGTGTTGTATTGTTTGTTTTCAATTAGTTACACGTGTAGATTATCAAACAGCGTTGTTGCATTAGTTTTCAGTAAGTTGCACATGTAGAATCTCACACAGAGCTGGATCACACAGCGTTGTATCATTAGATTTCAAGAAATTATGCAAGTAGTTTCTCACACAGTTTTGTGTCGATAGTATCCAAGAAGTTGCACGCATAGATCCTTAAAATGTGATGTATCCTTAGCTTTTACAAGTTACACGTGTAGACACTTACACAGTGTTGTATTTTTAGTTTTCAATAGGATACTCCTGTAGATTCTCACACAGGTTTTTGTCGTTTGTTTTAAATTAGGTACACGTATAGAATCTCAAACAATGTTGTTTCATTAGTTTACAAGAATCTATGCATGTAGTTTCTCACACAGTGTTGTATCACTAGTTTTCAAGTAGTTACATTTATAGATTCTCACACAGTTTTGTATCGTTAGTTCTCATAAATTACGCATGTGGTTTCTCACACTGTGTTGTATCGATATTTTCCAAGAGGTTACAAGGATAGATTCTCCAACTGTGTTGTATCATTAGTTTTCAATAAGATACACCTGTAGATTCTCACACAGACTTGTATCGTTAGTTTTCAATAAGGTGCAAGTGTTGAATCTTACACAGCGTTGTGGAGTTGGTTTTCAATAAGGTACACGTAGAGATTACCACACAGCGTTGTATCATTAGTTTTCAATAAGGTACAGTGTATATTCTCACACAGTGATGTATATTTAGTTTTCAATAAGTTACACGTGTAGATTCTCACAAAGATTTTATTGTTCGTTTTCAATAAAGTAAAAGTATAGATTATCACACAGCGTAGGATCTTTCGTTTTCAATAAGTTATACGTGTAGGTACTTACATAGTGTTGTGTCTTTAGTTTTCAATAAGTTACACCTGTAGATTCTCACAAAGCTTGTATTGCTAGTTTTCAATAAGGTACTCTTGTTGAAAATTACACATATATTTTCTCACACAGTGTTGTGAACACAGTTTCCAAGAAATTACAAGGGTCCATTCTTAAACTGTGTTGGGTTGTTAGTTTTGAATTAGGGACACGTTTGGAATCTCACAGAGCGTTGTATCGTTAGTTTTCAATAGGTTACTCGCATATAATCGCACACAGTGTTGTGTCATTAGTTTTTAATTATTTCACAGGTAGATTCTCATACAGTGTTATAACCTTAGTTTTCTATAAGATAAACGTGTTGAATCTCACTCAACATTGTGTAGTTAGTTTTCAATAAGGTACACGTGTAGATTATAACACAGCTTGTATTGCTAGTTTTCAATAAGGTACACTTGTTGTATCTCAAACAGCATTGTATCATTATTTTTCCATAAGATACACGTTTAGAATCTCACACAGCGTTGTTTCATTAGTTTTCAAGAAGTTATGCATGTAGTTCCTCACACAGTGTTGTATTCATGGTTTTCAGGAAGTATCACTTATACATTCTCACACAGAGTTGTTTCGTTAGTTTTCAAAATGTTACACATGTAGTTTCTCACAAAATAATATGAGGCTAATTTTGAAGAAGTTACAGTGTAGATTCTCATACAGTGTTATATCACTAGTTTTCCATATGTTACATTGTATTTTCTCACACAGTGTTGTATGATGGTTTTCAAGGGGTATCGCTTAAAATTCGCATGCAGTGTTGTGTCGTTAGTTTTCAATACGATACACATGTAGTTTCTCACACAGTTTTTTATCCATAGCGTCTAAGAAGTTACACATGTAGAAACACACACAGTGTTGTATCCTTAGTTTGGAAGAAGTAACATATTTAGATTCTCACATGTGTTATATTGTTAGTTTTCAAGAAGTTACACGTGTAGTTTCTCACACAGTGTTGTATCGTCTGTTTTCAATAAAATACACATGTAGATTCTCACACAGTGTTGTATCATTAGTTTACAAGAAATTATGCATGCAGTTTCTCACCCAGTGTTGTGTGGATAGTTTCCAAGAAGTTACACAGGTAGATACTCAAACCATGTTGTATGGTTAGTTTTCAATGAGGTACACGTGTAGATTCTCACACAGCTTTTTATCGTTTATTTTCAATAAGGTACATGTGTAGAATCTCACAAAGCTTTGTATCGTTAGTTTACAATAAGGTACACATATAGATTCTCACACAGCGTTGTATCGTTAGTTTTCAATTAGGTACATGTGTAGAACCTCACACAGCTTTGTATCCTTAGTTTTCAAAATATTTCACCTGTAGATTATCACACAGCATTGTTGAGTTAGTTGTCACTAAGTTACACATGTAGAATCGCACACAGTGTTGGATCATTTGTTTTCAATAAGTTGCAGGTGTAGATTCTCACACAGCGTTGTAGGGTTAGTTTTCAATAAGTTGCACCTGTTGATTCTCACAAAGCTTGTCTTGCAAGTTTTCAATAATGTGCACGTGTAGAATCTCACACAGCATTGTATCATTTGTTTTCAAGAAGTTTCGCATGTAGTACCTCACACAGTGTTGTATTGATGGTTTTCAAGAAGTATCGCTTATAGGTTCTCACACAGAGTTGTTTCGTTAATTCTCAACAAATTACACACTTACTTTCTCATACAGGGTTTTATCCATATATTCCAATAAGTTACAGATGTAGTTTCTCACACAAGTTTATAAGGCCAGTTTTGAAGAAGTTACATGTGTTGATTCTCACACAGTGTTATATTGTTAGTTTTCCATAAGTTACACAAGTATTTTCTCACACAGCGTTATATCTTTAGTTTTCAATAAGTTACACCTGTAGATTCTCACACAGCATTGTGTGGTTAGTTTTTAAATAAGGTACACGTCTAGAATCTGTAACAGCATTGTTTCGTTAGTTTTCAAGAAGTTACTCGTGCAGATTCTCACAGAATGTTGTATCGTTAGCTTTCAATAAGATACACGTGTAGTTTCCCTCACAGTGTTTTATGGATAGATCATTAAGGTACACGTGCAGAATCTCACACAATATTGTATCATTTGTTTTCATTAAGGTACACCTGTAGATTCTCACACAGCCTTGTATCATTAATTTTCAATAAGGTACAGGAGTAAAATCTGACACAGCTTTGTATCGGTAGTTTTCCATAAGTTACACGTGTAGATTATCACACAGCGTTGTAGCATAGGTTTGCAATAAGTTACACATGTAGAATCGCACACAGTATTGTGTCATGAGTTTTCAATAATTTACACGTGTATATTCTCACACAGTGTTGGATCATTTGTTTTCAATAAGTTTGTTAGGGTTCAATAAGGTACCTGCATAGAATCTCACACAGCGTTGTATCGTTATTTAGTTTTCAAGAATTTACGCATGTAGTTTCTCACACAGTGTTGTATCACGTGTTTCCAAGTAGTTACACTAATAGATTCCCACACAGAATTGTATCGTTAGCTTGCAATAAGGTACACGTGTAGAATCTCACAGAGTGTTGTCTCATTAGTTTTCAATAAGATACACGTGTAGATTCTAACACAGCATTGTATCGTGAATTTTCAATAAGTTACACGATTAGAATCTCACACAATGTTGTATCATTAGTTTTCAATAAGTTACACCTGTGTCTTCTCACACAGGGTTGTGTCATTAGTTTTCAATAAGGCACACGTGTAGAATCCCAAACAGAGTTGTATCATTAGTTTTCAATAATTTATGCAGGTAGATTCTCACACAGTGTTGTATTGCTAGTTTTCAATTAGGTACGCTTACAAATTCTCACACAGTGATGTATCGTTAGTTATCAGTAAGGTACACGTGTAGAATCTCACACAGCATTGTACCGTTAGTTTTCAGTAAGTTGCATGTGTAGAATCTCACACTGTTATATCATTTGTTTTCAATAAGTTAATCCTTTAGATTCTCACAGAGCTTTGTATTTTTAGTTTTCAATAAGTTACACCTGTAGATTCTCAACAGCATTGTGTCCTTAGCTTTCAATAAGTTAAACGTGTTGAATCTCACTCAGTGTTGTATCATTAGTTTTCAAATAATTGCACATATAGAGTGTCAAACAGTGTTGGGTAGATATTTTCCAAGAAATTACACAGGTGTATTCTCAATCTGTTGAATCCTTTGTTTTCAATAAGGTACACATGTAGATTCTCACACAGCGTGGTGTCGTTAGTTTTCAATAAGGTACACGTGTAGAATCTCACACTGCGTTGAATCATTAGTTTTCCAGAATTTATGCATGTAGTTTCTCACACAGTGTTGTATCATGTGTTTTCAAGTAGATACACTTATAGATTTCACACATTGTTGTATTGTTAGTTATCAATAAGGTACACGTGTAGATACGTGCACAGTGTTGTATCTTTAGTTTTCAATAAGTTACACCTGTAGATTCCCACACAGCTTGTATTGCTAGTTTTCAATAGCGTACAAGTTTTTGAATCTCACAAAGCGTTGTATCTTTAGTTTTCAATAAGGTACCCATGTAGAATCACACACAGCGTTATATCATTAATTTTCAAGAAGTTATGCATGTAGTTCCTCACACAGTGTTGCATTGATGGTTTTCAAGAAGAATCGCTTACAGATTCTCACACAGAGTTTTTTCGTTAGTTTTCAAGGAGTTACACATGTAATTTCTCACAAGTGTTGTGTCGAAAGTTTCCTAGAACTTACACATGTAGATTCTCACAAAAGGTTATGAGGCCAGTTTTGAAGAAGTTACATGTATAGATTCTCACACAGTGATATATCTTTAGCTTTCCATAAATTACACATGTAGATTATCACATAGCATTTTATTTTCAGTTTTCATTAAGGTACACGTGTTGATTCTCACACAGCATTGTATCATTAGTTTTCAAGAAGTTAGGCATGTACTATCTCACACAGTGTTCTATCACTAGTTTTCAAGAACTTACACTTATAGATTCTCACACAATGATGTTTCCTTAGTTATCACTAAGGTACATGTATAGATTCTCACACAACGTTGTATTGTTAGTTTTCAAGAAGGCAGACTTGTGTGTAACTTCTTGAAATCTAATGATACGACACTGTGTGAGAATCTATCTATGTAACTTCTTGAAATCTAACAATGCAACTCTAAGTTCTAAACTGAATGCATAACTTCTTGAAAACCAAGGAAATTACTCTGTGTGAGAAACTACATTAGTAACTTCTGGAAAAATAACGATACAACACTGTGTGAGAATCTACACATGTAACATATTGAAAACTAATGATACAACACTGTGTGAGAATCTACAGGTGTAACTTATGAAAAATTAATGATACAACACTGTCTGAGAATCTACACGTGTAACAACTATTGAAAACTAATGACACAACACTGTGTAAATAACTACATGTTTAAAAACTTGAAAACTAATGATACTACACTTTCTGATTATCTACATGTTAATCTTATTGAAAAGTAATGATAGCACACTGTGTTTGAATCTATATGCATAACTTCTTGAAAATAAAGAACACAACACTTTCTGAGAATCTATACATGTAACTTCTTGAAAACTAATGATACAACACTGTGTGAGAAACTGCGTGTGTAACTTCGTAAATAATAATGATACAACACAGTGTGAGAAACTACGTGCACAACTTCTTGAAACCAAACGATACAAAGCTGCCTCTACATCTATACGCGTACCTTATTGAAAACAAAGAAAACAACACTGTGTGGAAAACTGGGTGAGTAATATCTTGAAAACAAATGATACAACATAGTGTGGGAATCAAATTAGTAAATTATTGAAAACTAACGTTAAAACAATGAGTGAGAATCTATATATGTAAGTTCTTGAAAACTAACGATACAACACAGTGTGAGAATCTGAACGTGTAACTCATAAAAATTAATGAAACAACACTGCTGAGACACTACATGCTTAACACCTTCAAACTAACAATACAACACTGTTAGAAAATCTACATGTGTAACAATTTGAAAACTAACAATACAGCACTGTGTGAGAATGTATCTACGTAACTTCTTGAAATCTAACGATACAACTCTGAGTTCTAAACTGAATGCATAACTACTTGAAAACCAAGGACATAGCTCTGTGTGAGAAAACTTCATTAGTAAATTCTGGAAATCTAACGATACAACACTGTCTGAGAATCTTCAAGTGTAACAGATTGAAAACTAACAATACAACACTGTGTGAGAAACTACATGTGTAACTATGTAAAAACTAATGATACAACACTGTCTGCGAATCTACACGTGTATCTTAATGAAAAGTAACAATACAACACTGTGTTTGAATCTATATGCATAACTTCTTGAAAATAAAGGACTCAACACTGTCTGAAAATCTACATGTGTAACTTATTGAAAACTAATGAAATAACTATAAGAAACTACAATAGTAACATCTTGAAACTAACGATAAAACACTGTGTGAGAATCTACACACATAACTTATTTAAAACTAATGAAATAACTCTGTGTGAGAAACTACATTAGTAATTTCTTGAAAACTAACGTTACAACACTATGGGAGAATCTTCACATGTAACTCATTGAAAACTAACGATCCAACCTTGGGTGAGTATCTACAAGTGTAACTTCTTGAAAATAAATAATACAACACTGCGTGAGAAAATATATGTACAACTTCTTGAAAACAAATGATACAACACTGTGTGAGAATCTACGTGTGTAACTTCTTAAAAACTAATGATAAAACCCTGTGTGAGAATCTACACGTGTATCTTATTGAAAATTAACGATACAACACTATATGAGAAACTAGACGTGTAAATTATTGAAAACTAACCAAAGAGCACAGTGTCGTAAACTCCATGTGTAACTTCTTGCAAACTAACGATAAAACACAGTGTAAGAATCTGTAAGCGTAACCTCTTGAAAACTAACGATACAATGCTCTCTGAGAAACTACATGCATAACTTCTTGAAAACTTTTGAGATAACTCTGTGTGAGAAACTACATTAGTAAGTTCTTGAAAACTAATGATACAACACTGTGTGAGAATCTACACGTGTAACTTATTGAAAATACCCGATACAGCACAGTGTTAGAAAATAGATGCTTAAGTTCTTGAAAACAAATGATACAAGACTGTGTGAGAAATGACGTGTGTAACTCCTTGAAAAATAACAGTAAAACACTGTGTGAGAATCTATATCCATAACTTATTGAAAACTATCTATACAACACTGAGTTTGAAACTACATGCATAGCTGATTGAAAACTAATGTAATAACTCTGTGTGAGAAAAAATAGTAGCATCTTGAAACTAATGATACAAAACTGTGTGAGAATCTATAAGTGTAACTACTTGAAAACAAACAAAAAAACTCTGTGTGAGAAACTATATTTACAACTTTTTGAACACAAATGATACAACACTGTGTGAGAAAATACGTGTGTAACTTCTTGAAAACTAACGATACAACACTGTGTAAGAATCTACACTTGTATCTTATTGAAAATTAATGATACAATACTGTTTGAGAAACTAGATGTGTAACTTATTGAAAAATAACAATACAGCAAAGTGTGATAAACTACATGTGTATCTTCTTGAAAACAAACGATACAACACTGTGAGACTCTATGAGCGTAACTTCTTGAAATTTAACAGAAGAACACTGTGTGATAATCTCCATGTGTAATTTCTTGTAAACAAACTACATGAAAGTCTATGAGAAACTTCATGTGTAATTCCATGAAAAGTAACGATACAACACTATGTGAGAATCTATACGCGAAACTTTTTGAAAACTAACTATAGAAAACACTGCAAAATTCCATGCAAATACTTGAAACCTAACTGGTAGGGTTAGGTTTATTGTTAGGGTTAATGTTAGGGTTAGGTTTATGTTTAGGGTTAGGGTTAGGGTTAGGGTTAGGGGTAGGGTTAGTGTTGAGAACCTACATGTGTAACTTCTCGAAAATTAATGATAGAACACTGTCTCAGAATCTATACACTTAACTTCTTGAAAAACAACGAAAAAACCCTGTCTGAGAAACTACTTGTGAAACTGCTTGAAAAATAACGATAAAACACTGTGTGAGAACCTTCATGTGTAACTTATTGATAACTAAAGATACAACACTGTCTGAGAATCTATATACGTAACTTCTTGAAAACTAACGATACAACACTGTCTGAAAAACTACACGCATAAATTCTTGAACTAATGAAATAACTCTGTGTGAGAAACTACATTAGTAACTTCTTGAAAACTAATGATACAATACTTTGTGAAAATTTACACGTGTATCTTATTGAAAATTAACGATACAACACTGTGTGAGAATCTACATGTTTAACTTATTGAAAACTAACGATACAGCACAGTGTTAGAAACTACATGAGTAAGTTCTTGAAAACAAACAATACAACACTGTGTGAGAAACTACATGTGTAACTTCTTGAAAACTAACGATGCAAATCTGTGTGAGATTCTATATTCGTAACTTCTTGAAAACTAACGATACAACATTGTATGAGAATCTACCTGTGTATCTTATTGAAAATTAATGATACAACACTGTGTGAGTATATACACGTATAACTTATTGAAAATTAATGATCCAACTCTGTGTGAGAATCTACAAGGGTAACTTCTTGAAAAAAACAATATACAACACTGGGTAAGAAACTACATGTCACTTATTGAAAACTAACGTTAAAAAACTGTGAGAATCTATGTTCGTGACTTCTTGAAAACTAACGATACAACACTGCGTAAGAATCTATAAGCAGAACTTCTTGGAAACTAATGATACAACGCTGTCTGAGAAACTACACGCATAACTTATTGAAACTAATGAAATAACTCTGTGTGAGAAACTACATTAGTACCTTCTTGAAAACTAGTGATACAACACAGTGTGAGAAACTACATGAGTAAATTCTTGAAAACTAACGATACAAAGCTGCCTGCACATCTATACATGTAATTTATTGTAAGAAAGGAAATAACACTTTGTTGGAAACTATGAGAGTAACATCTTTAAAGTAAAATATACAACATTGTGTGAGAATCTATATTCATAACTTTTTGAAAATAACGATACACTGCTGTGTGAGTATCTACCTATGAAAATTCTTGAAATCTAATGAAACAACACTGAGTTCTAAACTGAATGAATTACTTCTTGAAACCTAACGATACAACACAGTGTGAGAATCTGTCTATCTAAATTCTTGAAATCTGACGATACAACTCTGAGTTCTAAACTGAAGGCATAACTTCTTGAAAATTAAAGAAATAACTCTGTGTGAGAAATTATATTAGTAACTTTCTGGAAAACTAACGATACAACACTGTGTGAAAAACCAAATGTGTAACTACTTGAAAACTAACAAAACATCACTGTGTGAGTATTTACACGTATATCTTATTGAAAAGTAACGATAAAAGCCTGTGTTTGAATCTATATGTGTAAGTTCTTGAAAATAAAGAACAAAACACTGTCTGACAATCTACACGTGTAACTTCTTGAAAACTAATTGTACAACACTGTTTGAGAAACTACATGTGTAACTTCTTCAAAACTAACGATACAAAGCTGCCTGTACATCTATATGCGTAATTTATTGAAAAAAAGAAACAACACTTTCTGGGATAGTAGGTGAGTAACATCTTGAAAACAAAGGATATAACATTGTGTGAGAATCTATATTCGTATCTTATTGAAAACTAACGATACAGCATTGTGTGAGAATATATATACATAACTTCTTGAACTGTAACTATACAACACTCTGTGAGAATCCACACGTGTAACTTCTTGAAAACTAACGATACAACAATGAATGAGAATCTATATACATAAATTATTGAAAACTAACGATACAACACAGTGTGAGACTCTCCACGTGTAACTTATAAAAATTAACGACACAACACTGTTTGAGAAACTACATGTGTAACATCTTGAAAACTAACGATACAACACTGTTAGAGAATCTACATGTGCAACTTCTTATAAAGGAACGATACAACACTGTGTGAATGTCTATGTGTGTAACTTCTTGAAATGTAACTATAGAGCACTAATGATGGTATACAATGCTATAAGGAAAACAATATATTTATTTACCAGAGAGAGAGTAGCACAAGCTAGGAGTTAGAAGGGTGGCTGTCTTCCAAGAGAAAAGGGAGGCTCCCTTTCCTTTCACTTCCCTATATAAATGCCTGTGTTAATTTACTTGTCCCTGCCCTCATGGGCGGATAGCTTTGTGGGTTCACTCCTACAATTCCCCTTTTAGTCTAAACAGAATATTTCAATTTGATACAAACTCAAACATATACAACATATGTAAATAGAGGGTGATAATTAAGTTTTAATCTAATTATCCTAAGCTAAATATATCCATTCCACCTAAATTGTATCTGAAATGGATGCCTAAGTCTGAACACCTCCTTCCAATCCCAACCCTAAAATAATTTCAAATTAACACTAACAGTTGTAAGCTATCCTCTAATATCAATAGTAGGGAGAAGGGACATGGAATTCTCAAATTTACTTCCTGCTGAAGTGGGACGATGACAATTATGGGGACCCGTGGGAAGAAATTGTTAGTGTAACAAGCGTCTTAAGTAGGTCAATTAGTCTCAGTTTGGTAGGAGAGGCTTGACTGAAGTTCTGGATTGAATCTCTGTCTGAGGCTCTTATCAGATTGTAGAAGATGCACTGTATCAGTTCCTTGGTCTGAAGATATGTCGAGTGATGTAGTTCCAAGCTGGTTTCACGATGGTGCTTGTCATGTGTTGTCGATGATGTGGGGCAGTTTAGTTGTATCCAGTCGAATTAGGAAGAGTCAGGGAAGTGAATCCACATTCTCTTTCTGAAGCAGTTGAGGATTGCTGTCAAGAAATCCTTTTTCCTCTGGAAAACTGAAATATTAATGTTAGCACAGAAATTTTTAACTTTTCTGTGTATGAATACTGGGAAAGGCGAACCTAAGGAAGATAATACACATTAAGGAGTTTAGAGTTTTAGAAAAAGAATTAAGTATACACAGATGACAGTCCCTATTTTTGTTTTTTTTTCTGTCTTATATTAATAGCTCTTTGATATAATACAGAAAGCCTGAATTGCATTTTAACATTATGCTTGGGTTAAAAGCAGGCGAGCCAATCCAACTCAAAAGCCGGCGTTAATTAGATGAATTGGGACTCAGACATATTAAGAAGCGAAGAAAATAGAAATTAAAATAACAAAATACAGAGATTTAGACATTGATAATACGTTGTATTATTGCATGTTTGGTGGTCCTCTGGGTAGCTATCGTTTCTTCTTTAGGTATCCATATACCTAGTATCTTTTCACTGTTCAGAACTAATTTTTCCTGTAAAGACACAAAAAGAACACTTCTCTTTCCTTTTATGAGGTCTCCTTATACATAACAGTACATGGTAGAATATGACGTTGTAGATGAGCCATCACCTTTCCTCCTCCTGAGACCTTTTCTGCTCTGATTGAATCCTAATTAATTTAGATGGGACCCAAAGGTTTTCTACTCCCGGGGAAACAAAAGTAAAACCCCTTCCCCAATGTAACACTTATCTCAGTTTCCAGACTGAGGTCATGACATCCTTAAAATACACTGATTGGTTTAGTTCAGAAGTCTTCTCTGTAGTCAAATGTCTTTCTGCTGCAGTTTGTCCTTTTTCATAAGCATTAAGAAAATTCAACGGTAGTAAAGCATTATGTAACCTGTGTTTGGGGGTCTGTCTTGCCCATGGCTGTTTATGAAGCATCTCTTTTAAGGTTCAGTTAGATCTTTCAATCTCTGCTTGTACTGTTGGATTGTAAAGGTATACCTGTTATATATTATAATATTGGAAAAATTCTTCCAATTTACTGGAGACTTATGCTGGAGCATTGTCAGTTTTTATTGTTTTAGGTATACACATAACAGCCATCACCTCTAAAATGTGTGTAATAACAGAATCAGTGTTTTCAGAGCTGAGGGCAGTAGCCCATTAGAAGCCTGAGAATGTGTCTATGGTATGTTGTACATATTTCAAACTGCCAAATTTTGGGAAGTGAAATACATTCATTTGCAAAAGTTCATTTCTGTGAATACCTTTAAGATTACAACCTACTGGTAATGGAGTTTGATTGGAGAATGAACAACTGGGGCAATTTCTTACTATTTATTTGGCTTGTTGCCAGGTGATAGAAAAATCATTCTTTAAACCTTTGCTGTTAACATGGTGTTTCTTATGAAATTCTGAAGCTTCCAACACATTACCTATTAATAAACAATCAATTTCATCATTGCCTTGTGCCAGAGGACCTGGCAGACCTGTATGGGATCTGATGTGTGTTATATATTTGGGATGAGTCCTATTTCCAATGGTTTCCTGTAATTGTAAAAACAATGAGGTTAATTCTCTACCATCAGGAACAAATTCTGAGGTCTCAATGTGCAAGACAACTCTCTCTGCATACGGAGAATCCGTGACTATATTGAGAGTCTCTGTAAAGTCCTTAAGTACCATGAGAATGGCATATAATTCTGCCTTATGTAAAGAGTTGTAAGGGCATTGAACTACTTTACTTATATTTGCTGATTTATAACCTGCCTTACCTGATTTGTTTGCATCCATGTAGAAGGTTAGATCTCCAGAAATACGTGATTGTCTCACGATACGTGGAAGAATCCAAATTGTTTTCTTTATGAATTTGATTCTCTCTGTTTTGAGATAGTTATTACTAATAGTTCCCAAAAAGTCACTGCAAGCTATTTGCCAATATTCAGTATCCTTCCATAAGGAGGAAATTTCATCATTTGTTAAAGGTACAATAATTTCAGCTGGGTCTTTCCCAGTCAGTTGACAAAGCCTTAACTTATCTTTTAATATCAAATCAGAGATCTTTTCTGTATATGTTTTCAGTTTTTATTCTGTTAATGTAGCAGAAATACCCATTCTAGTATGATGTCTTCCCTCTGCATTAATATTCCTGAGGGGTATTCTCTAGATGGTAAAATAACCAGAATACAGTCCAGTTTTGGATCCATACCATCTACATGTGCTTCTAATATTCTCTTTTCTACCCATTCTAATTCTTTTTCAGCCTCAGCTGATAGTATTCGTGAGCTGTTTAGGTCTTGATCTCCTGTTAAAGCCATTTTCAGGTGTTTTAAATTATGCCTTTCTACACTGATAATTGTCTGTAATTGAGAGATTTCTCCTAAAAGTTTTTGAAGATGATTAAGTGTCCGGTAACGATATCTTCTGATCTGTACTTTCTGCGGTCTAATTTTCTGACGACTATTTTATAACCTAAATAGATAATAGAATCTCCTTTTTTGTTGTTCATTTTTTATTAATGTATTTATTTTATTTTATTTTCCAGTTTAAATTTAGATAAGAAACAAGGTTGCTTCACAAGTCAGTTCCAGGTCCCTCTAACTTTCCCTCCCCTCCTCACGTGCCCTCCCCCAACTCCCCCCAGTTATCGCCTCATTCCCCCAGGGAGGGTGAGGCCCTCCATGGGGGTGTCCATAGTCTGTCATTTCATATAGGGCAGGGCCTAGACCCTTCCCCAAGTGTTCAGGGTGAGAGTGTACCTCACATTGTTCTATGGGAGTCCAAAGTCCGTGTGTATACTTGGGATGGGTACTGATCTACTGCCCAAGGCTCAATAGATTACCTAGGCCTCCTCACTGACACCCAGATTCAGGGGGTCTTGATCAGTCCCATGCTGGATTCCCAGGCTTATGCCTGCGATTCAAGAGTTAACCTTTGTCTGGTCAGCTGTTTCTGGGGGTTAAACCAGCCAGTCTTAATCCCTTTGATCATCAGTCCTCTCTCTCTGTTACTGGCTTTCTTGAGTTCAGCTCACTACTTAACCAAGGGAGTCTACCTCTTCTTAGATCAGCCACTAAATGAAGTTTCTGTTTCCCAGACTCTCTGGCCATAGGATTGTAGGCTGGCATTCCCCAGATCTATGTCTGAAATCCATATATGAGAGAGTACATGCCATGTTTCTCTTTTTGTGACTGAGTTACCTCACTCAGGATGGTTTCTTCTAGTGTCATCCATTTGCCTGTGAATCTCATGATTCCATTATTTTTTCTGCTGAATAGTACTCCATTGTGTAGATGTACCACATTTTCTCTATCCACTCTTCGGTTGAGGGACATCTAGGTTGCTTCCAAGTTCTGGCTATTACAAATAAAGCTGCTATGAACATAGTGGAACAGACATCTTTGTTGTATGAATGGGCATCTTTTGGATATATACCTAAGAGTGGAGTTACTGGGTCTTGTGGTAGGTTTATTCCCATTTTTCTGAGGAATCTCCATACTGATTTCCAAAGTTGCTGAACCAGTTGGCACTCCCACCAGCAATGGAGGAGTGTCCTCCTTTCACCACATCCTCTCCAGCATAAATTGTCATTGGTGTTTTTGATTTTAGCCATTCTGACAGGAGTGAGATGGTATCTCAGAGTTGTTTTGATTTGCATTTAACGGATGGCTAAGGATGTTGAGCAATTTCTCAAGTGCCTCTCAGCCATTTTAGACTCCACTATTGAAAACTCTCTATTTAGTTCTGCAGCCCACTTTTTAATTGGGTCCTTTGCTGTTTTGGAGACTTGCTTCTTGAGTTCTTTGTAAATTTTGGAGATCAACCCTCTGTCAGATGTGGGATTAGTGAATATTTTTCCCATTCTGTGGGCTGCCTTTTTGTCTTGCTGACTGTGTCCTTTGCCTTACAGAAGCTTCTCAGTTTCAGTAGGTCCCATTTATTAATTGTTGATCTTACTGTCTGTGCTACTGGTGTTATGTTCAGGAAGCTGTCTCCTGTACCAATTCGTTCAAGTGTACCACCCACTTTCTCTTCTAAGGGGTTCAGTGTGCTGGATTTATGTTGAGGTCTTTGATGCATTTGGACTTAAGTTTTGTGCATGGCGATAAACATGGATCGATTCGTATTCTTCTACATGCCAGTCTCCAGTTATGCCAGCACCATTTGTTGAAGATGCTTTCTTTATTCCATTGTATATTTTTAGCTTCTTTGTCAAAGATCAGATGTTCGTACGTGTGTGGGTTAATACCCGGATTTTCAATTCGATTCCATTGGTCTACCTGTCTATTTTTGTGCCAATACCAAGCTGTTTTCAGGACTATAGCTCTATAATAGAGCTTGAGGTCAGGGATGGTGATGCCTCCGGACGTTGCCTTGTTGAACAGGGTTGTTTTGGCTATCCTGGGTCTTTTGTTTTTCCATACAAAATTGATTATTGTTCTTTCAAGGTCTGTGAACAATTGTGCTGCGATTTTAATGGGGATTGCATTGAATCTGTAGATTGCTTTTGGCAGGATTGCCATTTTTACTACATTGATCCTACCTATCCAAGAGCATAGGAGATCTTTCCATTTTCTGAGGGCTTCTTTAATTTCTTTCTTTAAAGATTCAAAGTTCTTACAATACAGGTCTTTCACTTGTTTGGTTAGCGTTACCCCAAGGTATTTTATGTTGTTTGTGGCAATTGTAAAGTGTGATGTTTCTCTGTAGAATCTCCTCTTTTTGTTTCTTCTCGGACAATTTGTAAACCACAGGGAGGCAAAGTTTAATTTACTGCTTCAAACACCTTTTATAAAGTATCTTTCTTTGAATCAGACAGTAATTTATCATCCATACAATGACATATTAACGAATGTGGAAAATTTTTGAGGACAAAATGACACTGTGAGAGAAACTACATTTGTAACTTCTTGAAAACTAACAATACAACACTGTGAGAGAATATACACGTGTATCTTATTGAAAATTAACGATACAACACAGTGTGAGGATATACACGTGTAACTTATTGAATACTAACGATACAACCCTGTGTGAGAATCTACAAGTGTAACTTCTTGAAAAGTAATGATACAAATCTCTGTAAGAATCTATAAGCATAACTTCTTGAAAATTAACTGTACAACACTGTTATAATCTACATCGGTATCTTCTTGAAAACAATCTATGTAAAACTCTATGAGAAACTTCATGCATAATTCTGTTAAAATTCTATGCAAAACTAGTTGAAACCTAACTGGTAGTGTTAGGGTTAGGGTTAGTGTTAGGTTTAGGTTTAGGGTTAGGGTAAGGTTTAGGGTAGGGCTAGAGTTAGGGTTTAGGTTTATGGTTAAGTTTAGTGTTTGTTTATCTTTAGGGATAGGGTTAGGTTTAGGATTAGGGTTACGTTTAGGGTTCGGATTAGGGTTGAAAACTTACATGTGTAACTTCTCAAAGATTAACAATAGAAGACTGTATGAGAATATATATGCTTAACTTCTTGAAAACCAATGATAAAACCCCGTGGGAGTAACTACATGTGAAATATAAGGATACTACATTGTGTGAGAAACTTCATGCGTAACTTCTTGAAAACAAACGATACATTTCTGTGTGAGAAACTACATTTGTAACTTCTTGAAAACTGAACATACAATACTGTCTGAGGATCTATTTGCTTAACCCTTTAAAAACTAACCATACAACACTCTTAGAGAATCTATAAGTATACTCCTTGAAAATTAACTATATGACACTCTATGAGAAACTAAACAATTATCTTCTTGAAAACTAATGATACAACACTGTGTGAGAATCTTGGTTACTTCTTGAAAACTAACGATACAATATTGTGTTAGAATCTCTATACATAACTTCTTGAAAATTTATGATACAACACAGTGGGAGAATCTAAACGTGTATCTTATTGAAAACTAAAGATACAACACTGTGTGATATATCTTATTGAAAACTAACTATACAACACTGTGTGATAATCTATGTGTGTAACTTCTTGAAAACTAACTATATAAAACTCTATGAGAAATTTCATGCTTAACTCCATGAAATGTAATGATACAACACTGTGTGAGCAATTATACAAGTAACATATTGAAAAATAAGTGTACAAAACTCTTTGCAAAACTCCAAGTGTAACTACTTGAAAACTAACAATTAGGGTTAAGATTAGGGTAGGGTTAGGGTGAGCGTTAGGGTTAGGGTTAGGGTTAGTGTTGGGGACCTACATGTGTAACTACTTGAAATTTAATGATAGAACACTTTATGAGAATCTGTATGCTTAACTTATTGAATACCAACTATACAACCTTGTTTGAGAAACTACATATTTAACTTCTTGAAAAGTAACGATACAATACTGTGTGAGAATCTATATTCATAACTTCTTGAAAACTAATGATACAACACTGAGTTCGAAATCACACGCGTGAGAATCTACATTGGTAACTTCTTGAAACCTAACGAGACAACTCTGTGTGAAGTACTACTTCAGTATCATCTTGAAATCTCACAATACAACAATGTGTGAGAAACTATAAGTGTAAATTCTTGAAAGATAAAGACACAGAAGTGTGTGATAATCTACACCTGTATCCTGTTGAAAATTAATGATACAACACTAATGATACAGCACAGTGTTAGAAACTATATGCATAAGTTCTTGAAATCAAACAATACAGCACTGTGTGAGAAATTATGTGTGTAACTTCAGGAAAACTAAATATACAACTCTGTGTGAGAAACTACATTAGTATCTTCTTGAAAACTAACGATACAACACTGTGTGAGAATCTAAACGGGTATCTAATTGAAAATTATTGATACAGTACTGTGTGAAAATCTACACGTGTATGATATTGAAAAATAACGATAGAACACTGTTTGAAAATCTACAAGTATAACTTCTTGAAAACAAAGGATACAACACTGTGTGAAACACTACATGTGTAACTTCATAAAACCTAACGATACAACTCTGTGTGAGAATCTACATTCGTAACTTCTTTAAAAATAACGATACAACACTGCGTTTGAAACTATATGCATAACTTTTGGAAAACTACCGAAATAACTCTGTGTGAGAAACTACATTAGTACATTCTTGAAAACTACCGATACAATGCTGTGTGAGAACTAGCACAAGTATATTATTCAAAATTAACATACAGAACTGTGTGAGACTCCACACTTGTAACTTACTGAAAACTAATGATCCAACCTTGTGGAAAAAATCTACAAATGTAACTTCTTGAAAACAAATAATCTACATGCAAAGATTTCTTGAAAACAACCTGTATAAAACTCTATGAGAAGCTTTATGTGTAATTCTATGAAAAGTAAGGATATAACACTTTGTGAGAATATATGCACCTAACTTATTGAAAACTGTACAAAACTCTATGCAAATCTCCTGGCATATCTACTTGAAACCTAACTGGTAGGGTTAGGGTTAGGGTTAGGGTAAGTGTTAGGGTTACTTTTAGGGTTAGGTTTAGAGTTAGGGTTAGGGTTTCAGTTGGGTTAGGGTTAGGGTTAAGTTTGAGAACCTACATGTGTAACTTCTAGAAAACTAATGACAGAACACTGTAAAACTGTGTGAGAATCTATAAGCTTAAATTCTTGAAAACCATCCATACAACCCTGTGTGAGAAACTACATGTGGAACTGCTTGAAAACTAACGATACAACACTGTCTGAAAATCTATATATGTAACTACTTGAAAACTAACAATATGCTGGGCGTTGGTGGCACATGCCTATAATCCCAGCACTGGGGAGGCAGAGACCAGCCTTGAATACCAAGCGAGTTCCAGGACAGCCTCCAAAGCCTCAGAGAAACCCTGTCTCGAAAAACCAAAAAACAAAAGAAAGAAAACTAATGATACAACACTGTGTGACAATCTACATGTGTAACATCTTGAAAACAAATGATACAACACTGTGTGTGAAACTCTGTGATTGACTACTTGAAAACTAATGATAAAACACGGTGTGAGAATCTATATTTGTAGCTTCTTGAAAACTAACGATACAACACAGAGTTCGAAACTACACGCATAATTTCTTGAAAACAAATGAAATACTTCTGTGGTAGAAACTACAATAGTAACTTCTTAAAAACTAACAATACAACACTGTGAGAGAATCTATACGTTTATCTAAATGAAAATTAACGATACAACACAGTCATGTATCATAAATTTTCAATAAATTACACATATAGATTCTCAAATTGTGTTGTATGGTTAGTTTTCAAGAAGTTATGCTTATAGATTCTCACACAGTGATGTATCGTTAGCTTTCAAGAGGTTACACTTGTATATTCTCAGGCAGTGGTGTGTCGTTAATTTTTATCAGTTACACGTGGAGATTCACACACTGGGTTGTATCGTTAGTCTTCAAGAATTTGTGTATATAGATTCTCACTCATGTGTTATGGTTAGTTTTCAAGAAGTTATGCTTACAGATACTCAAAACGTATTATATCGTTAGTTTTCAATAAGTTCCAATTGTAGATTCTCACACAGTGTTTTATCGATAGTTTTCAAGAAACTATGCATGAGTTACTCACACTGTGTTTTGTCCATAGTTTCCTATATGTTACAAGTGCAGATTCTCACACTGTGTTGTATCATTAGTTTTCAATAAGTTACACGTGTAGATACTTACACAGTGTTGTATTTTTAGTTTTCAATAAGTTACACCTCTAGATTCTCACACAGCGTTGTGTCGTTACTTTTCAATAAGTTACACGTGTAGAATCTCACACATCTCTGTATCATTAGTTATTAATAAGGTACACGTGTAGAATCTCACACAGCGTTGTATCATTAGTTTTCAAGTAGTTACGCATGCAGGTTCTCACACAGTGTTGCATCGCTAATTTTCAAATAGTTATGCTTACAGATTCACACACAGTGTTGTATCGTTACTTATCAATAATGTACACCTGTAGATTCTCCCACAGCGTTGTATCTTTTGTTTTTCCTAAGTTACACCTGTATATTCTCACACAGCTTAGTGTGGTTTGTTTTCAATAAGGTACACATGTGGAATCTCACACAGCGTTGTATAGTTAGTTTTCAAGAAGTTAGGTATTTACTTTCTCACACAGTTTTGTATCGCTAGTTTTCAAGAACTTCTCATACAGTGTTGGATCGTTTAATTTCAATACTTTACACCTGTAGATTCTCACAGAGCATTGTATAGTTAGTTATCAATAAAGTATACGTGTTGACTCTCACACAGCGTTGTATCGTTACTTTTCACTAAGTTACACGTGTAGATTTTCACACAGCTTTGTAGCGTTAGTTTTCAATAAGTTGCAGGATTAGATTCTCATACAGCGTTGTATCAGTAGTTTTCAATAGGGTACAAGTGTAGAATCTCACACAGGATTGTATCGTTAGTTTCAAAACGGTACAAGTGTAGAATCTCACACAGCGTTGTATCGTTAGTTTTCAATAAGGTACACGTGTAGAATCTCACACAGCAGTGTATCTTCAGTTTTCAATAAAGTACTCGTGTTGATTCTCAAACAGCGTTGTATCTTTTGTTTTCAAGAAGCTACATATGTAGTTTCTCACACAGTGTTGTATCGCTAGTTTTCAAGTAGTTACACTTATAAATCCTCACACAGTTTTGTATCATTAGTTTTCCAGAATTTACACATGTAGTTTCTCACACAGTATTGTATCGCTTGTTTTCATGTAGTTACAATTATAAATTCTGACACATTGTTGTATCAATAATGTACACGTGTAGATACTCAGTTTTGTAACGTTAGTTTTCGATAAGGTACACGTGTTGAATCTCACACAGCGTTGTAGTGATAGTTTTCAATAATTTGCACTTGTAGAATCTCACACACTGTTTTATACTTAGTTTATCTTATATCTTGATCTATTCCATTCTTTTGCAGACTTCCTGGTCCCTCCTGTCATCATCTCTCCTCTTCTCCCATTCTCATTTGCCTAGCTACCTCTCCCTTCCCCCAATCACCAATTTTCTCAGGAGTTCTACGCCCTTTGTTCTCCTGCAATGGAACATGTATGGTACTTCTAGGGTCCTGATTGTGTCCTACCTTCTCTGACTCTGTGAATTGTAACCTGGTAATCCTAGGCTCTATGTCTATAATTAATATATGCACTCATATATTTGTCTTTTTGTGACTGGGTTTCCTCATTCAAGATAGTTTCTTCTCATGCCATCCATTTCCTTCTGAATATCAAGATTCCATTATTTTTCTGCTTATCAGTAGTCCATTGTGTAAATGTATCACATGTGCTCTATCCACTCTTCAGTTGAGGAGCACATAGGTTGCTTCAAGTTTGTTGTTTAAACATAGTTGAAGAGATGTCCTTATTGTATGAATGTTCACATTTTGGGTGTATGACTAAGAGAGGAATTTCTGAATGTGGTGGTAGAGTGATTAACATTTTCCCAAGGAATCTCCATACTGATATTTAAAGTCGCTGTGAATATTGGCACTCCCACCAGCAGTGGAGGAGTGTTCCCCTTTCTCCACATCCACTCCAGTATAAATTCTCATTGTGTCTCGTTTTTTGTCACTCTGACATGAGCAAATTGGTATCTCAGAGATGTTTTTATTTGTGTTTCCATGACGGCTTAGGATGTGGAGCACTTTCTTAAATGTATATTTCAGTCATTTTAGACTCCTCTCTTGCGAATTATGTATTCAGTTCTGCATCCCAATTTTTAATTAGATTATTTGGTGTAGGGAGACTAGCTTTAACTTTTGGCTTTTTGTAAAGTGTTATTATGTATTTCCTATGTTTTTGTGAGATTACTTAACTTCCTTAGGTTTGAGTTTTCCTGTCATTACTGTCTGTAGGACAGCATTAGTGGATATATACTGTTTATATCTGGGTTTGTTGTGAATTACCTTGTTTTCTCCATCTAAAATGATTGAAAATTTTGCTGGGTATAGTAGTCTGGGCAGACATATATGTTTTCATACCTTTAGGAGAATGTCTATCAAGCACCTTCTGGCTTTTACAGTTTTTATGGAGAATCAGTTGTAATTTTGATAGGTTAAGGTTTATATGTTACTTGGTTTTTTCCTTTGCTGCTCTTAATATTCTTACTTTATTCCTTATGTTTGGTGTTTTGATTGCTATTTGGCATAGAGACATTTTGTGGCCGACTTTGGTGTTCTGTAGTATTCTTGTACATTCTTTGGCATGTCTTTCTTTACTTCTGGAAAGTTTTCTTCTATGATTTTTGAATTTGTTTTCTGCAAATCTGGGGTGGGTTTCTTTACACTCTTCTATACCTATTGTTCTTAGGTTTAGCCATTTCACGGCGTCCAATATTTCATGTATATTTTGTATTAGGGATTTTTAGGACTCAAGATTTTCCTTTGAGGGTGAAACTAATTCTACTAGTGAATCTATAGTGCCTGAGATTCTCTCTTCTATATCTTGAATTTTGTGTGTGATGCTTGCATCTGTAGTTCATGATCATTTACTCGGCTTTTCTAATTCCAGAATTTTCTCAGACTGTGCTTACATTGTTTCAATTGTTTCTTGCAATTTTTGGTTAGTCTTTTCTTCCATGTCTTTATAGGATTTTTTCCATTTTTTTTCTTTTTTGGTCTGTTTCATTTGTGTGAATTTGTTTTCAAAATCATTCTCTTCTTATTCTCTTAGGAATGTTCTTATGATGCTGGTGGAAACTCCCCAAACACTTTAACTGTCATATTTGTTTTTCTGTTTTTGAATGTGTTCTTCTACTGTTATCTTCCCAATCTTTCTTCCAGTGGAAGCCGGTGGGGTCTCTTCGTCTCTTGGTGGGTATTGGTCCAAGAACCTTCTCCAGTGATAATAGCAGGTTCAATACTCTGATGGGTCTCACTAGGGTCTGAGGCATTCTCTCTCCTTATGGTGGGAGGGGAACCAGCACAGCAATGTCAGCAGACTCAAAGTTGCTTGATACCCAGGATTTGAGTAGACCTGCCTGCAATCCACAGGTCAGGAGATCCCAGAATGTGCAAGCAGAAATCTAGCCTGAGACAGGGTCCCAAGGCCACCTTTACCCTGAGTGAGCATCTGAGTAGACCATCAACTCATGTTTAATTGATCCAGCAGGGGAGAGTCATCCCTCGATCAAAATTTGTTAAATGGTCAGTTCTTTAACTCGGAGTTCTGCCTCTCTCTGCCTGCTAAGATTTGAGATTAAAAGATGCAACACCACCTTGACCATGCAAGCTTGTTTGGTTTTAATTTGAGAGTGTGTACAAGAGAGAGAGTCTTGGCTGAAATGGAACTGCCTCTCTATAGAATGATAGCCACAAACTCACAGAGATATTTCATGATTACTGAATGTAAAAACATGTACTTATATATGTGGCAAGAAATAGTTTTAATTGAAATTCAAAAGTAAACCTGTCATTTTGATAAATGAAGAAAACCAGGAGGCTTAGTGGCTCAGTCTAACAATCTGTGCACTTGTATATTCAGATTTGGCATAAAAGCTGTGAGTTTTAACCAAATAATAGTACTGTTTTTAAAAACAATGAAATAGTTCTGGAGAGATTGCTCAGTGGTTTTAAGCACCAGCTGCTCTTGCTAGAGGACCCAAGTTTGGTTCCCAATGTCTACATAGTTAACAATGTCCATCACTCATTTTATAGGGTATCTGATGCTCTCTAATACCTTTCTGGGTTCCACAGAAAGTCATTTGGTACACATGTGTACAAACTGCCAAACACATATACAGGTAATAAATATCAATTATTAAATATTACTGTGCATGTAGGCATACTTTATAAATCTCACTATTTAGATGAAAATACAGTGGGGTTTTTCAGAGATTGTAGCCTGCCATGTATAAAAAATGATTTTCAGGAATTCCACTACTACCTAGAAAACATTTTTTCAGTTTACCAAATAGTATTAATAATTATAATAACATAAAAGTAATAGGAAGGAGTAGAGGAAGGAGAAGAATAAGAATAAGAAAGAGGAGGTGGAGAAAGAGGAGGAGGAGGAGGAACCAAATATCTCAATACAGGATGTATAGCACTGTGTATGCAGTTGATTGTAATCCATCCTCTTTGAAATTGGGAAAAGAAGAGGGACTGAAAAAGAAGAACTTTATTCCATGATGGATTATATATGAGATCACACTTCAAAATATAGTAACAGATTATGTGTGTTACTCAGTTGTCAGCAAGGAGCTGTAGTATTGTCAACCAAGTATTCATAAAATATTAACATTTCTCAGATTAATCTGTGCATAGTCTGTAATGTTGACAGAGGCCATTCTTCTTTGCTTTCAAATAAAAAGTCCTAACCTTGAATGAAATCTGTCACCTGTTCTAAGGGACCATTCTTATGGTTTCCAAATTGACAGTTCAATCTATTGTAGCCACTTGCCTCGTAGTAGTTGTAGCAGATGAATGGAATGGAGTTCCTGTCTAGGAATGTAACTGAGAGATAGGGAGCTCGCCATGCATGTTCCATATCCTAAATTCAATCTTAGTGTTATGGGAGGAAAGATTGGAAATTGAACCCTGTAACATCCTTCATAGAGGCATACAAAAATATCACAGATGTTATTAAATTTTCCATACCTGAGTTCTTGGTTTTACTGGAGTGTGACAATCAATCATTTGGGGAGAAATATCAAATTAAGGGCAGATATATGTAGAGAACCTATATATAAATATAGAAGATTTAATTGTAGTATTTCTGGTGATAGATTGGCAATATAACTAAGAAGGTATTGGCAATGCAGACAAGCATACAGACCACATGTTAGTTTTCAATTATTAGCCACCTTACTGAACAGGAAATGGGCATAACTAAATGAACAATACAGTAATGATTAGATTACATGCATGGAGTGTGGTGACATATCTCTGATTCCAGTACCATGGAATTAGTAAAAGAAATATCAAGAGGCTTAGGCCCATCTTTTGTACATAAGGACGTATCTGAAAAACATAATATAATTAGTAAAGAAGAAGTGTGATGGTTGAGAGAGCAATCAGTGCCTACCAATTGGGTCTAGTCCAAGCATAGGAATTTGTCTGTCAAAGAGACCTTAAAGGTTATTGGTTTCCAAATTTCATAATTTTATGGCATATTTGTGATGATGTCACTCCAGTTGAACTTGACAAGAACAAAGTTATCATCTGGAAGAATCCATTTCTCAGTATATTCTGAGATACGCTGTGGTAAAAGAGCAGCATCAACCATTTCTCTGACTTCCTAGGCTTGCAAAGATATGCTTTCCTTCACAGGCAATTGGCTTTTATGCAGGCTTCTACCAAGCTGGTTGGCCTGAAGACTCCTCCAAAAACTGCTTAGCTGAGGCTTTAAGAAACACACTTAACCACCTGAGATCTTTCCCTGCAGTCTCCCAGGGACTACGGCAGATTACATATGGTCCTGACTTGTTTTTACTTATCTTTTAAAACCTACTAGAATTTGAACTGAGAAGTAAATTGCAATGGCAAGATTTCTCCAATCATGTAGACATATTAATTTTGATAAAAAGTAACACTTTTACACGGCTTGAGCTCAGATCCGATATGCATGGCATGAATTAGATACCAGGTGGATGTGAACAATCTGGCAAACTGAAATTAGAGCCTTTGGCGGTTCCTGCCCAACACTGTATTTTGGGCTCTTACTACTTCTAGTTGACACAAACCTGCATAGGTTTCTACTCCTCAACCGCTAATTACTCTTATAATCAAAACAATGTTTACACAGGAAGCAAATGCACACTTGCAGAGATCTTCTAATCTACAGAGTTGATCTCCCATCTGGGAGATTCTAAAGGATGTACAACCTTTAGTTGGAAGAAGGAAGAAATGATGGATTTGATTTGTGACCCAGGAGAGATTCCTGGATAGGGAAACCTGAATTCTGTAGAATTAGGAGGAAAGCTGGTTAGTAGGGAGGCTATGTTTGTTCCACATGACATCAGCAGGCCCTTCTCTAAAATTCCATTGCGTCCTTGAGACCATGGAATCCTGTGAGGTCACCTGTGTTGTAGCAACACGAACTGCATTTGGAGGGGAGACAGACAAGAGAAAGGCAGAAGATGGCTGATCTCCAGCCTGAGTTTAAACTGTCAAAGAAAATGTCCAAAAGGAAGTACAGCAAGTCCTCGGCTGAAGATGGGGTGCTATCTAAAGAAGGTTTTGTTTAACTTGGACTTTGAGTAATGGAGCACAGGACTTTCGGCTTCTGGAAAGAAATTAGAATGCACTCCCTTTCAGGTCTTCCAGAAGTGAAGGATTCCAGGCTAGTAATTTGTCACTCCCAGAATCTAGGAACTGGCAAGGTAAAGCTGTTGTCCTCGGAGCTCTTTGTTTTAAATCTTATAGCAAAGTGTTGAATGATGGAGGACCAGCATCAAGATGAGGCCAAAGGGAAATAGAGAATAGAAGAGTGTGTCAGCTCTAGGATGGTTATCACTGTGCTTCAACAAGAGTGGATAACTTTAAGTACAGTGAACATTGTCTGTGTGCCCTATGTTGTCAGTGATGTCACTTTGTGATTCTGGTTTTCATGTTCTGCACCTGTGTGGATTATCAAGCCGTCATTAGTTATGTGCTTGGAGTTATATGCCAGGAATTTTTTGGATTCTGCAGAAAGACTTGCCTGCCTCTACACAATGTTAATTGCTTCCTAGCTTCTAAACCCACAGACTTGTGAATTCTGAGGTAAGTTGAATGGAGAGTCTGCATTTGTGAATAAGCCGAGGAAGTTCCTTCTTTCTTTACTGGAGGTGTGTGCTGAGGGGCAACTGGAAAACAGGAGCCTGACAAATGCAACTACCTTCCAAGGTTTGAGAGCTGAGATCCCCTGCATGGACATCTCAAGTCTGGTCAGAAATCACGTGTGTTTCACTGAGTCACAGGCAAGGAGCATTCTGGAACATTTTTAGGTCTCAGAATAATCTGTATATCCCCAAAAAAGGAGATTGGAAATGAAAGGAGATTCAAAAAAGAGAGACTTGGAAAAGATGAGAATTTAAAACAGATACCTCAACTTATAACAGATATTAAAATTGAATATTTAAATCTCCAGTCTTTCAACCAACATTATGTTCAGGAAAGTGAGAGATTGTCCTCTGAGTTTAGGAGGGTGTATTGGATTAAACCTCTGGACATTTTTCTGACACCAAGATTAGGGAAGAAAGGGGAGCCTGAAAAATCACCCTCAGAGGCTGGATAGCAAGTATTTCTAAGCTGACAGAGAGACTAGGAAACAGGAAAGAACCTAAGAGAGATATGCATGGTACCCCAGAGAAGAGGAATGAGGCAAGATGATCTGAACAGATTGGGGACACAGCGAGGGGTGGGGGAGTGGGAGCTGGAAAAAAGAGAGGGGGAGAAGAGAAAGAGAGAGTACATCATGGGGGAAGAGGAAGATTGAGTCGGGGGTAGAATAGGCAAAAGAGGGAATCATAGGTTAGAAGACAGTACTGGCACCAGTGAGACCTCTAGTGATCTAAAGGGATATCAACAACTCGCAAGCAAAGCAATAGTGGAGATGCCACCTTGAACGTTCATGCCTGATAATGAACTTCATGTCTATAAATATCCTGGAGCATTCATCCAATTACTAACTGAAGCAGAGGCAAACACTCACAGTTAAACACTGAACTGAAACCATTGAATCCAGTAACAGAGAGAGAGGAGTGATGAGCAAATTGGCAAAGACTGGGCTTGCAAAACCAGTAGAGACAGCTGATCTGAATAAGGGAGAACTCTTGGACGTCAGACCGACAGCTGGAAGGCCTGATTGGGACTGATCCAGACCCCCTGAGTGTGAGTGTGAGAGTCAGTGAGGAGGCTTGGGCAAATCCGGGCAGTGGCTCATTGTTTATCCCTGGCACAAAAACAGACTTCGTGTGTCCATAACAAAAAGAGGGATGCTCTCTCATCCTGGACTCTTAGGGGTGTGCCTGGAACCTGACCTGGGTGAAATGACAGACTCTAGATATCTCCTATGGGGAAGGAAGTGGCGATAGGGTCAGAGGATGTGGGGTGTTGGGGTGGTGCAGTAGGAGGGGAGGGAGAGAGAACATGGATTGACATGTAGACAAGCTAATTAAAATTAAAATAATAAAATAAAAAAGAAAACTGGGAACTTCATCTTCTATGCCTGTATTGATAGAACAGTTATTAGAATTGTTAAAGAGACAAGGTTCCAGCATTATGCAGAAGACAGATAAGATTCTGTTTTATCTTTGGCTAAACAAGTCCATGGTTTCTACACTCCAGAAGGCTTAATATTCATGACTGGAAACAAGTTAAATATGACCTCCAAAAGGCTATTCAGAACGAAATACCAGAATGTTTCCCTAATGCTGCCTTGCCCCATTGGAGATTAATGAAAGATGTCCTATGGAGTGATAGTGCTAAGATGAAGAAACAAAAGTCTGATCTTGAAAAATTCCCAGGAAGAACAGATAGTAAATTACTGCCCACGTTTAACTTTAAACAGAACTACTAGTGCTAGGTTACCATTGTGCCATGCTACATTACATGGAGTGGATATGACTACATCTCCTGTGTGTAGCTCAGAACATCTCAAAAGCAGAGATGATGAGGGACACACAGAATTTTTTACTACTCAAAAAGTTATTACCACTCAAGGAATTATATTACCCACATGACAGAAAATTGGAAAGGACTGTGCCATTTTTAGCTGGGGATATTGTGACTAATTCTCCACCCACATGACCTAATCCAAACACATGGAAGTCAGTTACCCATGTGGTAGAAAAATGGCCCCTATGTAAAACAAAATTGGATGCTGCTCATCAGCTCATTCAAAAGCAGTTGTAGCCTGGACATATTGAAGTTTCCACCTCCACTTTGAATGTAACATTTTGTTATAAAGAAAAAATAAATGAAATGGTACCTGTTACAGGATTTGTGAGAGGTAATTAAAATTCTGTTGGTTATGGCTACTGCTAAACCAAGAATGCCCACTGGAATCCCCAAAGATTGGTTAAATTCTTTGTAAAATGACTGGATGTTAATTTTACCATTTTCACCTCCTCTCAAATTGCCTAGTTAAAACAGAATACTGATGATTGGAAATGGAAAGATGGGGAAAACTATGAGGGTCTTTTTCAACCTTTTGTTTTAATTCCAAGATTGGCTAGAGCTGTACTGTCACAAGAAATTTCAATTAAGGAAGTTTCATTTCAAAAACGAATCATTTCTTGGGGAAAAAGGATGATGAAAAGATGTATGTATGTTCATTAAGTATCATGTGGTCACACCGGTTTGTGTGAAATGTGATGGTAAATGCCTGATTTTGAACCACTTGAAATGCTTTGGATATTAATAAAGTATATTTTAATAGCTTTGAATAGTTAAGTAGCTACCTAAGTTGCTTTTGATATAGCCAAAAAGATCATCCAGCCAGTCAATTTGTTATCATGAAAGGTTGATTTAAGTCCTGAGAAGCAGTCAATGAAAAGTAACAGAAGATTCCAACATGGCCTAAAAGCCAAATAAGTCTTTATGGATTATTCTATACAGATCAGCCAAGCAGAATCTGTAGGAATTCTCCTAAGGTTTTATGATTGGAAAAGGAATTCTAGAGGAAAAAAAGGTTTTGAGAAGAAACCTCAGGGAAACTGCTGCCCTACTAGATCCCATCTACAAAGAAATCATTGTAGATACAAATTTGTAAATGTCAGCTAACATGCAAATGAGGCTTTGTCCACAAATGAGAGATTTATAGATTGGATTATAGATTGGATAAGAAAAACAAATATTTACAAACTACAACTAATTTTCAAAAGATATTTGAGATATAGTATAGATTGCCATCTTTGAATGATTTTCAGATTTTTTTGGGAAATATTCAATGGTCACTTATCTCAGGTAGAGAGAGCTCTGCATTCTCATAACTTTCACCATTGAAATGACAGATGTATTGGTGGGCAATTTGATTTAACTAAAGAGACTGTTCATTAAAATTTTCAAATAATGAGTTATAACAACAATATTATCTATGATTATTAAAAAAATCCTTGAGGCCTATTTCCTCGCTATTTATGGTTGTTATTTATATTGCACAATTTGACAAGTTAAAATATGTGCACATGGCAGTTGAGAGGTATTCTGTTTTATTGATGGCCACTGTACAAATGGGGAAAACTACTATTCATGTGTCAAAAGGTAGGAAAAGTGGGGAGAAACGTCCTGAGTCCCCAAGTGATTCATTAAATAAAGCACTCCCCATTTCAATTTTTAAAATATGCATTCCAGTGAGCAATCTGCTACAGACAGATTCTGGCATGATGGAACTCGAGGGACTTTTGCTCAGGGCAAATGGAAACATCCATGCACTACCCAGTGGAGAAGACCCGATTCTGCCCTAATTTGGAGTCACTTGCATTTTGTGTTTTCTGACAGAAAAATAAGCTCCATGTCTGCCAGAACATTTGGTGAGATGCATGGATCAGAGAAAACATGGAACTGAGACTATGGGAAAATGCCCAAGCCAGTTTAAGTGAGATCCCATGATCCAGTGTTCCTGAGCCTTGAAGTCATCCAATCTAAAGGCTGAGAAAGAAAGGAAACAGTTGGTTAGAGATTTCCAGTTTCTCAACAGATCTACTGTGTCAACGTCCCAAACTTATGAGTGTTCTGCATGGAGCCAAATAAACTGGACACGCTTTGAAACACAAATTCGGTTTCCAGGTTTCTCTTTGGGGAAAAGAACACATTTAAACAACTGGACACTGGTATGGACCATGATGAGTGGCTAATTCCCCTTTTCAGTTTTTTAACAGGACATGTACACTTACAAAGGTGTTAGAGAGATGAAGTATAGGCCTTGGGAGTTCATTTTACTGGAATCCACCCTAGGACAGTGTATATCTCCAGAGAAATGCAAGTTGCCCTCATGCGACAAAAGAGAGACTTTGGCATCACTGTTGGGGTGACTGTAGTAATTTCTGTTGCTGCTACAAGAGCCAATTTATCTGGGACTGTCACCTTACAGTCTGTAACTACAGCCACCACAGTGTATAAACCATCCGGGGAAGTATCAGATTCTCTCAGTACTCAGAGCTCCTTAAATAACTTAATCCAGTTAGGAATTCAAAATCTTCATCAACAACCATCCTTAAACCTGTCTGCAGGGTTACTCCTGCCAAAGTTTATATTCATCAATTGTGCAGTCAAATTAATAGGATAAATGAGATCCGGGATCTTCCATCCTCGGGAGAGATCATATTTAGGGGAACCCAGATGGCACACAATTTAATGAAAAATGGGCTGTGTCCCCATCTTTGGATCATGTAGCCATAGGACTTGATAGAATATACTTCATTTCACTATGGCACCTTGATGCTAGGCAAGCCCAAGCTCGATTACTCAATGGAGGACCTCAGAGAATCCTTAGGCTCAAATATAGTTGAACATTCAGAAAAATTAGGCAGCCAATGAGAGGTGGGTCGAACGGGATGACTGGAGTGTCATACAGCCTGGGAGATTTCTTCATTAACGGTTAAGTTTGACATTAACATCCTAGTCACCTGAGACATTCACACACACACACACACACACACACACACACATTTGTGTGTGTGTATGTATATATATATATATATATAT
>NW_024433117.1:0-2526 GCF_017639785.1 Mesocricetus auratus | reverse complement strand
AGTGTTGTGTCGTTAGTTTTCAAAAAGTTACACGTGTAGAATCTCACAGTGTTGTATCGTTAGTTTTTAATAAGGTAAACTTGTAGATTATCACACAGTGTTGTAGAGTTAGTTTTCACTAAATTGCACGTGTTGAGTATCACACACTGTTGTATCGTTAGTTTTAAATAAGTTACATCTGTAGATTCTCACAGCTTCTATTTCAATTTCTCAATAAGGTACACGTGTTGTATCTCACACAGCGTTTTATCATTAGTTTTCAAGAAGGTGTCATTGTAGTTTCTCACACAGATTTGTATCGTTTATTTTCAAGAAATTTCGCATGTATTTTCTCACACAGTTTTGTATCAATATTTTACATGAAGTTATACCCTTAGTTTTTCAAACAGCATTGTATCGTTAGTTTTCAATAAGGTACATGAGTAGAATCACACACAGTGTTATATCCTTAATTTTCAAGCAGTTACGCATATAGTTCCTCACACAGTGTTGTATTGATGGTTTTCAAAGAGTATCACTTATAGATACTGACACAGAGTTGTTTAGTTAGTTTTCAAGAAGATATGCATGTAGTTTCTCACACAGTTTTGTATCGATAGTTTCCAAGAAGTTACACATGTAGTTTCTCACAAAATGTTAAAAGGCCAGTTTTGAAGAAGTTACATGTGTAGATTCTCACACAGCGTTGTATCATTAGTTTTCAATAAGGTACACGTGTAGAATCTCAAAAACCTTTGTTTCATTAGTTTTCAATAAGGTACACGTGTAGAATCTCACACAGCATTGTATCGTTAGTTTTCAATAATTTAGGCATGTAGTTTCTCACACGCTGTTATTTCGCTAATTTTCAAGTACGTACACTTATAGATTCTCACACAGTGTTGTATCATTTGTCGTCAATAAGGTATACATAGCCGGGCGTCTGTGGCACATGTCTTTAATCCCAGCATTCGGGAGGCAGAGGCAGGCCGATCTCTGTGAGATCGAGGCCAGCCTGTTCTACAGAGTGAGTTCCAGGACAGCCTCCAAAACAATACAGAGAGACCCTGTCTCGAAAAAGCAAAAAAAAATAAGGTACACGTGTAGAATCTCACACAGCGTTGAATCATTAGTTTTCAAGAAGGTGTCCATGTAGTTTCTCACACAGATTTGTATCCTTAATTTTCAAGAAATTTCGCATGTATTTTTTCACACAGTTTTGTATCAATATTTTCCACGAGGTTACAACGGTAGATTCTCAAACAGCATTGTATCGTTAGTTTTCAATAAGGTACAGATGTAAATTATCTCACAGCGTTGTAGCATTAGTTTTCAATAGGTTACACGTGTAGATTCTCACACAGCATTGTATCATTAATTTTCAATAAGTTACCGATGTAGATACTTACACAGTGTTGTATCTTTAGTTTTCAATTAGTTACACCTGTAGATTATCAACACAGTGTTGTGTTGATAGTTTCCAAGTAGTTACAGAGGTAGATTCTTAAACTGTATTGTATCATTAGTTTTCAATAAGTTACGCCTGTAGAATCTCACACAGCTTTGTATCATTTGTTTTCAATACGGGAGAAGTGTAGAATCTCACACAGCGTTGTATCGTTAGTTTCCAATAGTTACACTAGTAGATTATCACACAGAGATGTAGCATTAGTTTTCAATAAGGTACACTTGCAGATTCTCATCCAGCCTTGTACTGTTAGTTTTCAATAGGTAATCGTGTAGAATCTCACACAGCATTTTATCGTTAGTTTTAAATAAGGTACAAGTATAGAAACTTACACAACATTGTATCGTTAGTTTTCAAAATTTTACACATGTAGTTTCTCACTCAGTGTTGTATCGCTTCTTTTCAAGTAGTTACACTCATAGATTCTCACACATTGTTGTATCGTTTGTTGTCAATAAAGTACACATGTAGATTATCACACACCGTTATAGCATTAGCTTTCGATGAGGTACATGTGTTGAATATCACACAGCGTTGTATCGTTAGTTTTCAATAAGGTACACTTGTAAATTATCACACAGCGTCGTAGCATTAGTTTTCCATAGGTTACACACATAGATTCCCACACAGCTTTGTATCATTAGTTTTCAATATGTTACATGTGTAAATACTTACACAGTTTTGTATCTTTAGTATTCATTTAGTTACACCTGTAGATTCCCACACAGCTGTGTATTGTTTATTTTCAATACAGTACACGTATAGAATGTCACACAGCATTGTATCGTTAGTTTTCAATAAGGTACTCGGGTAGAATCTCACACATCGTAGTATCCTTTGTTTTCAAGAAGTTAGGCATGTAGTTTCTCACACAGTGTTGTATCACTAGTTTTCAATTAGTTACATTTATAGATTCTAACACATTATTTTATCTTTAGTTTACAGGAAATTGGGCATGTAGATTTTCACACAGTCTTGTATCGATATTTTCCAAGAAGTTACACGGATAGATTCTCAAACTTCGTTTTATCATTAGTTTTCAATAAGGTTCATTGTGATGCTGAGAAAAAGGTATATTC
>NW_024433116.1:0-1907 GCF_017639785.1 Mesocricetus auratus | reverse complement strand
GCATTCAAGGCGAGATGCAGGTGAGACCAGCTGTCCTGTACAGCTGTCGCGCAGGGAAATGACGAGCAGACAGGTGGGCTGCAGTGGAGGTGATGAGAGAGATGGAAAGTGAGAGCTAAGACGTGAGAAAAAGAAAATGAAGTCTGATTGGTTGGCCTGTGCAGGGTTAGTTTCTGAAAACTCTGCCCCGGGTTGAGGGCAGCTGATGCTGTAAGACTTTCTTCTGGAGGGTCCGGGGACTCTTGCCGGGTGTCTTCTGCCTTTTGTCTTAAGCAGCAAAAAGGAAAAAGCAAAGTAAGGAGGGCCTTTGAATGTCTCAGTAAGAATTTGAAACTCACAAGAAATAGTACCTGTGGCCTGAGAAAAGGGGCTTCGGGTTTTCTGAAATCTTAAGTTCTACAGAACCAAGTCTGTGCCATGACTACTAAGTGTGGCCAGGGCAGACAGTAAGCCAGGCTCCTGGCCTTGAAGTCTTTCCTTCTCCATTTTTGCTGTCAGAGCCACAAGTCACAGCTGAGGCAGAGAAATTCTGATGAGCCAGAGCACGTGCTTTGCTTCAAGCAATGACATCAGTCATCAGTACCCAGAGTGTCAGTCAATACCTATTACATCACTATCCAGTATATCAGTACCCAGTACATCAATGCCCAGTACTCAGTGCCCAGTACTTCAGTACACAGTGCATAAGTACCCAGTAATTCAGTACTCAGTACATCACTACCTGGTACGTCAGTACCCAGTACATCAGTGCCCAGTACATCAGTACCCAGTGCTCAGTGCCCAGTACATCAGTACACAGTACTGCAGTACCCAGTACTCAGTGCCCAGTACTTCAGTACACAGTGCATAAGTACACAGTAATTCAGTACTCAGTACATCACTACCTGGTACATCAGTGCCCAGTACATCAGTGCCCAGTACATCAGTACACAGTACTTCAGCTCCTAGGACTTCAGTACGAAGCACATCCATTCCCAGTAGCTCAGTACCAAGCACATTAGTACCCAGATAAACCAAGGCAGGGCAGAGGACAGGACCCTGGAACACAGCCACACAGTGAAGGAAGAACAGACACTTCTAGGAGGCTGCTTCCCCAGCTTGATTTCTTTCTTTACTACTTAAGTTACCACTAGCTGTAAATTCACAAACTATTAGGGAAAGGGTAAACTTGAGTGGGTATGCCAAGACACATTGCTGAAATCTACCTACAACAGATTTCTGAAAGGATTACAGGGGGCTCGAACATGTGCTTCCTAGTAAGTTTCAGGCCAGCCTGTGCTAAGAGAGACCCTATCTCAATAAACAACATACATCCCAATGATTTACTAGAACAAGCAGTGGAAAATGCAATGCAGGTCTCAGTACCTCTTGTTATTGTTGTTTCATATCGCTTTGGATCAAATAAAGTTATGCTCTCTTAGATGAAACACTTTAACAGTTACTTCTAAGAAATAAAAATCGGGACTAGGGAGATGGTTCAGCCAATAAAATGTTTCCTACGCAAGCCTGGGGACCTGAGCCTGTTTGCCTAGCACCCGTGCAATCCCGGTGGTAGGGAAGCAGAGACATGAGAAGTCCGGAGGTTGGCCGGCCAGTCAGTCTAAGCTGAATTGGCAAACTTCAGTTTCAGTACAAGATCCTCTCTCACAAAGAAAGTGGAGAACAAGTGTGGAAGACACCCAACATTGACCCTGGGGTCCCGTGCAGGTGCGCCTCCTCATGGACACACACAATAAAAAGTACATACAAAAGCAGGCCCTAGGAGAAAACTTGAAATGGATTCACTCACCAAAGCTTCCCAAACTAAAGGAACTGTTTCTCTGCCCTCTTGAGAAATCATCTCCCAAACAGGCCTGTTTCAGGTGGAATGACACTGCCTTAATCCTTACATTCAAAAAGTAACCTCC
>NW_024433115.1:0-830 GCF_017639785.1 Mesocricetus auratus | reverse complement strand
GTTTTCTCATCTTTAAGCTGTCTTGGGTTTTTAAGTTCTTGCATTTGCAGAATAGTTGGCCTCTGATGATGCCATATTCCTTTTCTGTTGTTGACTATGTTCTTACAGTTGTGAGTAGACATCATGATTTGGCATGATTTTATGTCTAGTTGTTGATTGCAGCAGTTTTCACCACTGAAGGGGTGTTTTGTTTTTACTCATTTTTCTTTCCTATCTGGTTTTATGACCTAAATAGCCAAGTGTTCTGATGACTATCATTACTTCTGAATCAGTATTACATTCCATCTGAGTTTTGGGGACCTAGTTAGTGCCCCTAGATCTTGTCTAGCATTTACTAAGGCCAAAGTCCTCTTGTGAAGTTGCAGACCAGGATACGGAGACCAAGGCAGGGGATTCTTACTGGGGTCCCCTGATCGGTTCTGGCCTCTGTGGTCCTTGGGATAAGACTGGCCTCAAGTACAGTTGATGGTGCTGGGATCCCTAGATGTATCCTGTTCTCCAGTGATACCAAATACTTCTGAACTTGTAGAGCTGGGGTTCCTAGATCCTGGCTGTCTTCTGAGCTTGTGGGAGAAGCCTGCACTCCCATAAGGCTGCCAGTGCTGTGAAACCTGTATTTATCCCAAGGGATGAGGTACAGTATGGTATTGCTGGGCAAGCTTTAAGGAACATTATCTGGCAGTGGGAAGTGTCTTACCTGTGTTTTCTTGATTTTGACTCACGTTTGGTAAAGCCAAATACCTCTTCTAAGTAGTAGTCCTGGATATTTATACCAGGGGTGGGGGCGAAGTTGGACAGACATAAGGTATTGTAAAAGGTAGTAGAAAGTA
>NW_024433114.1:0-965 GCF_017639785.1 Mesocricetus auratus | reverse complement strand
ACTGTCAGGGTGTCAGCATGGCAGGGGGTATCCATTAATAGCAAGAATGAGTCTGAAGAGAGAATGAGGTAAGAGCTTTTATTTTCCCCCCTTCCTCTTTTTAACCTCTTTCCTTTGCATTACATAATTATTTTAATGAATCACTTTATTTCTGTTTTTAGTCTTTCTTAAACTATTTGGATAAAGCTATGTATCTTCTTGTTTACCTACACAATTTCACATATAAGTAACTTAGCATTTATTATGAATTATAGATTTTCTCACTTGCTTTCATAGGGCAATCAAGCTTTTTGCATGAGATTTAAGTAACATAGTAAAAAACAGAAGTAAAAAAATGAAACCTTACACAAAAGAAATTAAAAATCTGTAAGTATATGTAAAATCTGTGAAATAAGTTTCCTAAGTATGACACAGAGGTAAGTTTTATGCAGTCTAGATTCATTTTAAAATACAAATTTTAAATTCTGTTAGGGATGTTCAGAAATTAGATTTTACTCCTTTAGTTGCTTTCAGTGTCTGACATCTCTTTCTCCATGTCTCCTATCTTCACTTTCTAATGTCAATCAGTGTATTCAGTATTAGCTCTGACTGGACACTTAGTTCACCAGCTGAATATATTGATGCCTCATACACTAGATTCTCTTTCATAATCCTGTGTCAGTTCTTTGGCCTATGAGTAAAAGAAAAATTATAACAGGTAAGACTGCTTCTTAAAGTTTTAAATGCTTTACATGAATAAAAAAAAGAAAAATGCACATTTTATTGTTACAGTTTAAATTTCCATGAAATTGAATTTGGAACTTCAGGGATAAATATATGTTGATTTTGTTGTGTTTTGCTTGATTGGGGATTTTGTTGTGTTTTCTTACTTCCCATTAGTTTACATAGAAATCTTGTGGTTCACTGGTAACCTTTCCGGATACAGTCCTGGAACAAATGTCATTTGGTTTATTTATGAATGGTGT
>NW_024433113.1:0-5198 GCF_017639785.1 Mesocricetus auratus | reverse complement strand
GAGAATCGAAGCTTTGCCATCGTTGTGGTAAAGGTTATCATAGGGCTAGCGAATGCAGGTCAGTCCGGGATGTAAAAGGGAGGCTTCTGCCCCCTATTGAAGAACCCAAGGTACCCCAATCAAAAAACGGGTCACGGGGCCCATGGTCCCAGGGCCCTCAGAAATATGGGAACCAATTTCAGAAAAGCAATCAAGAGGAAGTAGAGGCTTCCGAGGAACCCCCGGAATGGACTTGCGTGCCGCCTCCGACTTCTTACTCATGCCCCAAATGAATGTTCAACCGGTCCCAGTCCATTCCCTGGACCTTTGCCCCCTGCCACCATTGGGCTTATTCTGGGCCGTGGCTCCTTAACTTTACAGGGACTCATTATATATCCTGGAATTGTTGACCCGTATCATAAAGAGGAGATTCAAGTTCTCTGTTCTAGCCCTCGGGGTGTATTTTCTATAAAGCAGGGAGATAGAATTGCACAACTGGTGTTGCTGCCCTCCCTCGGGGATGGAGAAACCTACACTTTACAAAAAAGGGCTATGGGATCTTCTGGAAGTGATTCAGCCTATCTGGCTATACCCCTAAATGAGAGACCTACAATAAAATTGTTAATTAATGGAAAAGAATTTGAAGGGATAATGGATACGGGAGCAGACAAAAGCATTATTTCACTCCATTGGTGGCCGAAGTCTTGGCCCACTGTTGTTTCATCTCATTCTCTACAAGGTCTTGGATACCAGTCCTCTCCTGCCATCAGTGCCTCAGCCTTAACCTGGCGGAATGCTGAGGGCAAACAGGGATGTTTTACCCCCTATGTGTTGCCACTCCCTGTAAATTTATGGGGACGGGATGTGTTACAAGCCATGGGCATGACCCTAACTAATGAATACTCCCCCAGGCATCAGCCATTATGGCAAAGATGGGGTATACAAACGGTAGAGGCTTGGGTAGGCAAGAACAAGGCAGAATAAAACCCATTACGCAACACGGAAATCGGGGTAGAAAAGGACTGGGTTTTATTTAGGGGCCGTTGAGGCTTCACGACCCATACCATGGAAAACAGAGGAGCCGTTATGGGTCTCTCAATGGCCTCTATCCTCTGAAAAATTAGAGGCTGTCACAAGATTAGTGCAAGAACAGGAACGGCTGGGGCATCTAGAGCCTTCTACCTCCCCATGGAATACACCAATTTTTGTTATTAAGAAGAAATCTGGGAAGTGGAGATTACTCCATGACCTGCGGGCCATTAACAATCAGATGCATCTTTTTGGCCCTGTTCAAAGAGGCCTTCCTTTGCTTTCTGCACTTCCTCAAGATTGGAAGCTTATTATTATAGATATTAAGGATTGTTTCTTCTCTATTCCACTTTACCCACGGGATAGACCAAGGTTTGCCTTCACTATCCCTTCTCTTAATCATATGGAACCAGACAAGAGATTTCAGTGGAAGGTACTGCCGCAAGGCATGGCCAATAGCCCAACAATATGTCAGCTGTATGTGCAGGAGGCTTTGGAGCCAATTAGGAAGCAATTTACATCTTTAATCGTTATCCATTATATGGACGATATTCTTATTTGTCACAAAGAGTTAGATGTTTTACAAAAGGCTTTCCCATGCTGGTGGCTGAATTAAAACAGTGGGGATTAGAGATTGCCTCAGAAAAGGTTCAAATTGCAGATACAGGCCTCTTTTTGGGCTCAATGATTACTCCCAAAAATATAGTTCCTCAGAAAATAGAAATTCGCAAAGACCACTTACAAACATTAAATGATTTTCAGAAACTTCTGGGAGATATAAATTGGTTGAGGCCCTTTTTAAAAATTCCATCTGCTGATCTAAAACCCCTCTTCGATCTCCTGGAGGGTGAGCCTCATATCTCCTCACCCAGAAAATTTACCCCTGCCGCCCACCGAGCCTTACAGATGGTGGAAGAGGCCTTACAGGAAGCACAATTACAACGTATTGAGGAGTCACTACCTTTTAATCTGTGTGTTTTTAAGACAGCTCAATTGCCAACTGCAGTCCTGTGGCAACATGGACCATTACTTTGGATTCATCCAAATGCTTCCCCTGCTAAGATTATTGACTGGTACCCTGATGCTGTTGCACAGCTCGCGCTTCGCGGAATAAAAGCAGCTGTTACACATTTTGGCAGGGATCCTGATTCCTTGATTGTGCCTTATACTGCTGCACAAGTTCAGACCTTGGCAGCCACATCTAGTGATTGGGCAGTTTTAGTTACTTCCTTTTCAGGACAAATTGATAATCATTTTCCAAAGCATCCAATTTTACAGTTTGCCCTAAACCAGGCTATAGTGTTTCCACAAGTGACAGCTAAAGACCCACTCCCAGATGGGACTGTGGTGTACACTGATGGATCAAAAACTGGTATGGGAGCTTATGTGGTCAAGGATAGGGTTATATCTAAACAATATAATGAAACTTCACCTCAAGTTGTAGAATGTCTGATAGTACTGGAGGTTCTTGAGGCTTTTCCAGGACCCCTCAATATTGTATCAGATTCCTCTTATGTGGTTAATGCAGTTAATCTCCTTGAGATAGCTGGAATAATAAGATCCTCCAGCAGAGTTGCTAACATCTTTCAAAAGATACAAGCTGCCTTGTTAAATAGGAGATTTCCTGTTTTCATTACCCATGTCCGAGCACATTCTGGACTCCCAGGTCCCATGTCCTTAGGGAATGACTTAGCGGACAAGGCTACAAAGCTGGTGGCCGCTGCCTTGTCTACCCATGCACAAGCAGCAAAAGAATTCCATAAGCGCTTTCATGTGACGGCTGAGACCTTGCGCCGTCGTTTTGCTCTATCCAGGAAAGAGGCTAGGGAAATTGTTACTCAATGCCAGAATTGCTGCGAATTCTTACCTACTCCCCACATGGGAATAAACCCACGTGGCATTAGACCATTGCAGATGTGGCAGATGGATGTTACTCATATTCCCTCTTTTGGAAGGCTTCAATATGTTCATGTTTCTGTTGACACCTGTTCTGGCGTAATGTTCGCCACACCCCTAACAGGGGAAAAGGCCTCATATGTGATTCAACATTGCCTTGAGGCCTGGAGTGCTTGGGGAAAACCCAGAATTTTAAAAACAGACAATGGACCAGCATATACCTCTCAAAAATTCCGACAGTTTTGTCGGCAAATGGATGTTACCCATCTAACTGGCCTACCTTATAACCCTCAAGGACAGGGCATTGTGGAACGTGCCCATCGTACACTCAAATCATATCTGATTAAACAAAAGGGGAGTATTGAGGATGTTCTACCCTCGGTACCAAGAGTTGCTGTATCCATGGCACTTTTTACCCTTAATTTCTTGAACTCTGATGCCCAAGGCCACACTGCGGCCGATCGCCACAGTTTAGAGCCTGATAGGCCAAAAGAAATGGTAAAATGGAAAGATGTCTTGACTGATCTCTGGAAAGGCCCGGATCCTATTCTTATAAGATCCAGGGGAGCTGTGTGTGTTTTTCCACAGGAGGAAGAAAACCCCCTGTGGATCCCTGAAAGACTCACTCGAAGAGCTCCTTCACAACTCCAGAATAAGAAGGATGGAGGCCAAGTGGGTGATGAAGACTCTCCTACTCGGGATGATGGTTCCTAGTATGATGGGAGAGTTACGGTGGGCCATCATGTCTACCTTCCCCTACCGATGCCAGTGATGCAGAATGCCCAGGTGTTCCCTAGATTTTTCACAACTAATAGAGAGTTGGGGCTTGCCTTTTTGCCTTTAGATCCTCAGATACAGAGTTTTCAGGATGAGAGAACCTTGTCATTAGTAGGAAGCTTGTGCTTTACTGTGATTTCTTCATTAAAGGATAATTTTATTCATATGGATCCAGAAAGATCTAATGCTAATCCTTTTGAATTAATGGAAGCTGTACTGATCTTTCTCCTATGATAGTGAGAAGGGACAGATTACTTTTGATTGGAAAGGGGCATTAGGCAACAGTCTGAGTGAGGGACAGAGCTATGGATCATCTGATTGGTCCTCCTCCAATGTTAAGTATACCCCTTTTAAGAGAACTAATTATTCAGCTGCCCTTTATTTGGGTTGTGAGTAATGATACCTTAGGTAAGAATCAGAAAGAAATAAATTGCTCTGCTTAGAATTGTTTTTATGCATTATGCTGGGATGCTATTAAGCACCCTTTTGCTTTGGTAATGCGCATGCCTCGATTTGTTCCAGTTCCTGTTGAGACGCCAAGTAATTTGAGTTTGTTTAGGGAAAAGCGAGATTTTTGGGATCTCTGCTATTATTGTGGGCCTGATAGCCACCGCCGCGGTTACTGCTTCGGTTACCGCCTCGGCCCTTGCACTTTCTGCCACTGTGCAGACAACTCAAACCATTAATGAACTATAGGCCACTGTGACCATGGTCCTAGATAAACAGGCCACTGCCAATTCTCAGATACAAGGAGGCCTGATGTTGGTAAACCAACAGATTAATTTGGTTCAGGAACAATTGGATATATTGTGGCAGATGGCCCAATTGGGATGTGAACAAAAGTTGCCTGGCCTTTGTGTCACTTCAGTACAATATGAGAATTTTACAAGAGCAGCTAACCTGTCACAAGCTCTGTCTCAACATTTATTACAGAATTGGACTTTTGAGTTTGAGCAGACACTCCGTGAGTTGAGAATGGCGATCCTGCAAGTGAATTCGACGCATCTGGATCTTTCTCTGATGGAAGGCCTCTCCTCCTGGATTTCATCTGCATTTTCTTATTTTAAGGAATGGGTGGGGGTAGGATCATTTAGCCTAGTTCTCTGCTGTGGAATAGTGTTGATGCTTTGGATGGTGTGTAAGCTCAGAGCCCAAACAAAAGAGACAAAGTGGTGGTGGCACAAGCACTTGCTGCCTTAGAACACGGAGCCTCCCCTGACATTTGGTTAACCATGTTAAAGCAATAGGTCGCTGGCCTCCCAGCTCTTGCACCCCACGAGGCTAGTCTCATTGCACGGGATAGAGTGGGTAGGCTTCAGCAGCCCAAGGAGTTGCAAGGCTAAGCACTGCACAGGAGAGGTCTGCGGTATAACGACTTTCTCCTGGGAGATAAGTCATCTTGCATGAAGGTTCTATGTCATGATCTCCTTCCCCCAGAAAAACGACATCGGACTGGTCAGGGCTCTCTCTGGGGATAAGACCCTGGAGAGGAGCTTTGTACATGTTCCGAATTTGCA
>NW_024433112.1:0-10169 GCF_017639785.1 Mesocricetus auratus | reverse complement strand
TGTAGATTACAATCAAATCAAAGAATTGGCCGAATCCGTTCGTAATTATGGGGTCAATGCTAACTTTACCACATTACAGGTGGAAAGGCTTGCTAATTTTGCCATGACTCCCACTGACTGGCAGACGACAGTGAAAGCAGTGCTTCCCAACATGGGACAATACATGGAATGGAAGGCTCTCTGGTATGATGCAGCCCAGGCACAAGCTAGAGTTAATGCCACGGCTGAAGATGAGAATCAGAGGCAGTGGACATTTGAAATGCTGAGAGGTCAGGGTCAACATGCCCTTAATCAAACCAACTACATCTGGGGTGTCTATGGTCAGGTGTCGGCCGCCGCTATTAAAGCATGGAAGGCCCTCACAAAAAAGGGGAGAGTCCAGTGGACACCTTACAAAGATTGTTCAAGGACCCCAAGAGCCATTTTCAGACTTTGTGGCCAGAATGACAGAGGCCGCCAGTCGCATCTTTGGTGATTCAGAACAAGCTATGCCCCTGATTGAGCAACTTGTCTATGAACAAGCAACCCAGGAATGTCGAGCGGCTATCGCCCCTCGCAAAAGCAAAGGTTTACAAGATTGGCTCAGAGTGTGCAGGGAGCTGGGGGGGACCCCTAACCAATGCAGGACTAGCTGCCGCCATTTTACAAACGCACAGGTATAGATATTTATCTAGTCGAAAAGCTTGTTTTAATTGTGGGAAAATGGGGCACCTTAAGAAAGATTGTCAATCCCCTGAAAGAACAAGAGAATCGAAGCTTTGCCATCGTTGTGGTAAAGGTTATCATAGGGCTAGCGAATGCAGGTCAGTCCGGGATGTAAAAGGGAGGCTTCTGCCCCCTATTGAAGAACCCAAGGTACCCCAATCAAAAAACGGGTCACGGGGCCCATGGTCCCAGGGCCCTCAGAAATATGGGAACCAATTTCAGAAAAGCAATCAAGAGGAAGTAGAGGTTTCCGAGGAACCCCCGGAATGGACTTGCGTGCCACCTCCGACTTCTTACTCATGCCCCAAATGAATGTTCAACCGGTCCCAGTCCATTCCCCTGGACCTTTGCCCCCTGCCACCATTGGGCTTATTCTGGGCCGTGGCTCCTTAACTTTACAGGGACTCATTATATATCCTGGAATTGTTGACCCGTATCATAAAGAGGAGATTCAAGTTCTCTGTTCTAGCCCTCGGGGTGTATTTTCTATAAAGCAGGGAGATAGAATTGCACAACTGTTGTTGCTGCCCTCCCTCGGGGATGGAGAAACCTACACTTTACAAAAAAGGGCTATGGGATCTTCTGGAAGTGATTCAGCCTATCTGGCTATACCCCTAAATGAGAGACCTACAATAAAATTGTTAATTAATGGAAAAGAATTTGAAGGGATAATGGATACGGGAGCAGACAAAATCATTATTTCACTCCATTGGTGGCCGAAGTCTTGGCCCACTGTTGTTTCATCTCATTCTCTACAAGGTCTTGGATACCAGTCCTCTCCTGCCATCAGTGCCTCAGCCTTAACCTGGCGGAATGCTGAGGGCAAACAGGGATGTTTTACCCCCATGTGTTGCCACTCCCTGTAAATTTATGGGGACGGGATGTGTTACAAGCCATGGGCATGACCCTAACTAATGAATACTCCCCCCAGGCATCAGCCATTATGGCAAAGATGGGGTATACAAACGGTAGAGGCTTGGGTAGGCAAGAACAAGGCAGAATAAAACCCATTACGCAACACGGAAATCGGGGTAGAAAAGGACTGGGTTTTATTTAGGGGCCGTTGAGGCTTCACGACCCATACCATGGAAAACAGAGGAGCCGTTATGGGTCTCTCAATGGCCTCTATCCTCTGAAAAATTAGAGGCTGTCACAAAATTAGTGCAAGAACAGGAACGGCTAGGGCATCTAGAGCCTTCTACCTCCCCATGGAATACACCAATTTTTGTTATTAAAAAGAAATCTGGGAAGTGGAGATTACTCCACGACCTGCGGGCCATTAACAATCAGATGCATCTTTTTGGCCCTGTTCAAAGAGGCCTTCCTTTGCTTTCTGCACTTCCTCAAGATTGGAAGCTTATTATTATAGATATTAAGGATTGTTTCTTCTCTATTCCACTTTACCCACGGGATAGACCAAGGTTTGCCTTCACTATCCCTTCTCTTAATCATGTGGAACCAGACAAGAGATTTCAGTGGAAGGTACTGCCGCAAGGCATGGCCAATAGCCCAACAATATGTCAGCTGTATGTGCAGGAGGCTTTGGAGCCAATTAGGAAGCAATTTACATCTTTAATCGTTATCCATTATATGGACGATATTCTTATTTGTCACAAAGAGTTAGATGTTTTACAAAAGGCTTTCCCCATGCTGGTGGCTGAATTAAAACAGTGGGGATTAGAGATTGCCTCAGAAAAGGTTCAAGTTGCAGATACAGGCCTCTTTTTGGGCTCAATGATTACTCCCAAAAATATAGTTCCTCAGAAAATAGAAATTCGCAAAGACCACTTACAAACATTAAATGATTTTCAGAAACTTCTGGGAGATATAAATTGGTTGAGGCCCTTTTTAAAAATTCCATCTGCTGATCTAAAACCCCTCTTCGATCTCCTGGAGGGTGAGCCTCATATCTCCTCACCCAGAAAATTTACCCCTGCCGCCCACCGAGCCTTACAGATGGTGGAAGATGCCTTACAGGAAGCACAATTACAACGTATTGAGGAGTCACTACCTTTTAGTCTGTGTGTTTTTAAGACAGCTCAATTGCCAACTGCAGTCCTGTGGCAACATGGACCATTACTTTGGATTCATCCAAATGCTTCCCCTGCTAAGATTATTGACTGGTACCCTGATGCTGTTGCACAGCTCGCGCTTCGCGGAATAAAAGCAGCTGTTACACATTTTGGCAGGGATCCTGATTCCTTGATTGTGCCTTATACTGCTGCACAAGTTCAGACCTTGGCAGCCACATCTAGTGATTGGGCAGTTTTAGTTACTTCCTTTTCAGGACAAATTGATAATCATTTTCCAAAGCATCCAATTTTACAGTTTGCCCTAAAACAGGCTATAGTGTTTCCACAAGTGACAGCTAAAGACCCACTCCCAGATGGGACTGTGGTGTACACTGATGGATCAAAAACTGGTATGGGAGCTTATGTGGTCAAGGATAGGGTTATATCTAAACAATATAATGAAACTTCACCTCAAGTTGTAGAATGTCTGATAGTACTGGAGGTTCTTGAGGCTTTTCCAGGACCCCTCAATATTGTATCAGATTCCTCTTATGTGGTTAATGCAGTTAATCTCCTTGAGATAGCTGGAATAATAAGATCCTCCAGCAGAGTTGCTAACATCTTTCAAAAGATACAAGCTGCCTTGTTAAATAGGAGATTTCCTGTTTTCATTACCCATGTCCGAGCACATTCTGGACTCCCAGGTCCCATGTCCTTAGGGAATGACTTAGCGGACAAGGCTACAAAGCTGGTGGCCGCTGCCTTGTCTACCCATGCACAAGCAGCAAAAGAATTCCATCAGCGCTTTCATGTGACGGCTGAGACCTTGCGCCGTCGTTTTGCTCTATCCAGGAAAGAGGCTAGGGAAATTGTTACTCAATGCCAGAATTGCTGCGAATTCTTACCTACTCCCCACATGGGAATAAACCCACGTGGCATTAGACCATTGCAGATGTGGCAGATGGATGTTACTCATATTCCCTCTTTTGGAAGGCTTCAATATGTTCATGTTTCTGTTGACACCTGTTCTGGCGTAATGTTCGCCACACCCCTAACAGGGGAAAAGGCCTCATATGTGATTCAACATTGCCTTGAGGCCTGGAGTGCTTGGGGAAAACCCAGAATTTTAAAAACAGACAATGGACCAGCATATACCTCTCAAAAATTCCGACAGTTTTGTCGGCAAATGGATGTTACCCATCTAACTGGCCTACCTTATAACCCTCAAGGACAGGGCATTGTGGAACGTGCCCATCGTACACTCAAATCATATCTGATTAAACAAAAGGGGAGTATTGAGGATGTTCTACCCTCGGTACCAAGAGTTGCTGCATCCATGGCACTTTTTACCCTTAATTTCTTGAACTCTGATGCCCAAGGCCACACTGCGGCCGATCGCCACAGTTTAGAGCCTGATAGGCCAAAAGAAATGGTAAAATGGAAAGATGTCTTGACTGATCTCTGGAAAGGCCCGGATCCTATTCTTATAAGATCCAGGGGAGCTGTGTGTGTTTTTCCACAGGAGGAAGAAAACCCCCTGTGGATCCCTGAAAGACTCACTCGAAGAGCTCCTTCACAACTCCAGAATAAGAAGGATGGAGGCCAAGTGGGTGATGAAGACTCTCCTACTCGGGATGATGGTTCCTAGTATGATGGGAGAGTTACGGTGGGCCATCATGTCTACCTTCCCCCTACCGATGCCAGTGATGCATAATGCCCAGGTGTTCCCTAGATTTTTCACAACTAATAGAGAGTTGGGGCTTGCCCTTTTGCCTTTAGATCCTCAGATACAGAGTTTTCAGGATGAGAGAACCTTGTCATTAGTAGGAAGCTTGTGCTTTACTGTGATTTCTTCATTAAAGGATAATTTTATTCATATGGATCCAGAAAGATCTAATGCTAATCCTTTTGAATTAATGGAAGCTGTACTGATCTTTCTCCTATGATAGTGAGAAGGGACAGATTACTTTTGATTGGAAAGGGCATTAGGCAACAGTCTGAGTGAGGGACAGAGCTATGGATCATCTGATTGGTCCTCCTCCAATGTTAAGTATACCCCTTTTAAGAGAATTAATTATTCAGCTGCCCTTTATTTGGGTTGTGAGTAATGATACCTTAGGTAAGAATCAGAAAGAAATAAATTGCTCTGCTTAGAATTGTTTTTATGCATTATGCTGGGATGCTATTAAGCACCCTTTTGCTTTGGTAATGCGCATGCCTCGATTTGTTCCAGTTCCTGTTGAGACGCCAAGTAATTTGAGTTTGTTTAGGGAAAAGCGAGATTTTTGAGATCTCTGCTATTATTGTGGGCCTGATAGCCACCGCCGCGGTTACTGCTTCGGTTACCACCTCGGCCCTTGCACTTTCTGCCACTGTGCAGACAACTCAAACCATTAATGAACTATAGGCCACTGTGACCATGGTCCTAGATAAACAGGCCACTGCCAATTCTCAGATACAAGGAGGCCTGATGTTGGTAAACCAACAGATTAATTTGGTTCAGGAACAATTGGATATATTGTGGCAGATGGCCCAATTGGGATGTGAACAAAAGTTGCCTGGCCTTTGTGTCACTTCAGTACAATATGAGAATTTTACAAGAGCAGCTAACCTGTCACAAGCTCTGTCTCAACATTTATTACAGAATTGGACTTTTGTGTTTGAGCAGACACTCCGTGAGTTGAGAATGGCGATCCTGCAAGTGAATTCGACGCATCTGGATCTTTCTCTGATGGAAGGCCTCTCCTCCTGGATTTCATCTGCATTTTCTTATTTTAAGGAATGGGTGGGGGTAGGATCATTTAGCCTAGTTCTCTGCTGTGGAATAGTGTTGATGCTTTGGATGGTGTGTAAGCTCAGAGCCCAAACAAAAGAGACAAAGTGGTGGTGGCACAAGCACTTGCTGCCTTAGAACACGGAGCCTCCCCTGACATTTGGTTAACCATGTTAAAGCAATAGGTCGCTGGCCTCCCGGCTCTTGCACCCCACGAGGCTAGTCTCATTGCACGGGATAGAGTGGGTAGGCTTCAGCAGCCCAAGGAGTTGCAAGGCTAAGCACTGCACAGGAGAGGTCTGCGGTATAACGACTTTCTCCTGGGAGATAAGTCATCTTGCATGAAGGTTCTATGTCATGATCTCCTTCCCCCAGAAAAACGACATCGGACTGGTCAGGGCTCTCTCTGGGGATAAGACCCTGGAGAGGAGCTTTGTACATGTTCCAAATTTGCACATGGGGATTTGACCTCTATCTCCACTCCAAAGTTGTGGGTGTCCTATTGCTTCAAAAATAAATGAATAGGGGGAGATGTGAGGAGCTGCCCTCGCTATCGCTATTGCCGTTAGAAGATGGCGCTGACATCTGCTGTCAGTTGGAGTTAACCGTTAGAAGATGGCGCTGACATCTGCTGTCAGTTGGAGTTAACCGTTTAAGCTGTGCCTCTCCCGTGGCGTCATCTGGGGTGATGTGCAAACCACCAATCCCGGCTCTACACGTCTCACTCGGAGCTCCTAGGCTTATATAAGGGGCTGGGTTTCTTAGCTTGGGGTCTCCCTCTAAGAAGCTGATCATCTATCTCTCAAGATGCATTAAAGCTTTACTGCAGAAGGATCCGAGTGTTCTGCGTCGTTCTTGCTGGCGAGACGGTAGCGCGGGACAGTTACATCGTTACAATTGTTAGGATAAGCGGCAGTGCCTGACTGTGTGCTTTAGTCTCTTGTAGATAAAAGAGCTGCGCGCGGTCGTTACTTTTGTTTCATTCGAGCCGCAGGTGTTTATTTTTATCATGGCTCCTCTCAATCTGTCTAGCATGTCAGAAACCGAGCGTAGTGAGAGGTTAGGTGCACGTAAAAAGAAACCGGTTGTAACTAAGAATGATAACCCCCCGGTAAATTTAAGGATAAGGGGGAGCCCTTACAGTCCCCAAGAGGGACATTAGAAGATAAACAAAAAAGGGGAGAAAGCTTATACCCTTTTCAGGAACTGGAAGCTTGCACAAATGCAAGTCACACATAATACAGGCCTGCCCTACAATACTCAGGAACAAGGCATCGTGGAGCAAGCACATCGCACACTTAAGTCTTACCTATTAAAACAAAAAGGGGGAATCATGAAGGAGTTGCCCCCAACACCAAGAGTGGCTATTGCCATGGCATTGTTTACTATGAATTTTTTAAATCTGGATGATAAGTGTCAAAATGCAGCAACAAGGCATTGCTCGGATCCACAAAGACCCAAAGCATTTGTAAAATGAAAAGATGTGCTAACTAATGAATGGAAAGGCCCGGATCCTATTCTAATAAATCCAGGGGAGCAGTTTGTGTTTGTCCACAGAATAAAGAAAATCCCTTTTGGGTCCCAGAACGACTCACCAGAACCGTTATGGAGCAAAAGGATGGCGAGACATTCCCGTGACAAACAGGAACAACTTGACATTGATGGCAGTAATTGCAATGAATTGGACCTATGAATTTGAGCAGATGCTTCGCTAATTGAGGGTCGCCATTGCTCAGATTAATTCTACCCACCTTGACCTGTCCTTCACGGAGGGATTGTTTTCGTGGATTTCTTCAGCTGTTTAATATTTCAAAGAATGGGTGGGGGTGGGATTGTTTGGAGCAGTCCTATGCTGCGGAATAGTGTTTATTCTCTGGCTGGTCTGCAAGCTCAGAACCCAAAACAAAAGAGATAAGGTGGTCATAGCACAAGCACTGGCTGTGCTCGAGCAAGGGGCGTCAACCGATATCTGGTTGACTATGCTTAAGCAATAGGCTGCCAACTGAACAGCTCCTGCACACCCGGAACTTAGGTTCATTGCACAGGGTAGAGTGTTTAGTCTGGCCTCCCAAGAGGGGTGTTGAGCAAAGGCATCGCACAGAGAGTCATTTTCCTCTGAGAGACATATTGTCCTGCATAAGGGTTACCTGCTGTATTTTTTCCCTTTTCCCAGAAAAAGGCAGAGGACAGGTCGGAAGCATCCCAGATTTTGATGAATCTAGGGATAGGTTTTGTACACGTCTCACTAATTTTGTTCTTTGGGAAGTTCAACCACTGTCTCTACCCTCTAATGTCCTGGGAGAGCCTGTTGGCTATTAAAACAAAAAGGGGGAGATGTAGGGAGCTCCCCCCACATTCTCCGTTACAAGATGGCACTGACATCTGCTGTCGGTTGGAGTAAACAACTTTGGTGCGCATGTGCCTGCTACTTTTCTACCCCTTACTCTCTGCCTCTCCCGTGGCGTCATATGGGCTGACGAGCAGGAGCCAGTCAGGAGATGACACGTCCAAGGCAGGGACTGCTGAGCTATATAAGGGTTGGGCTTTTCGCTCCCCGGGTCTCTGCTCTGTAAGCTTATGCTCTCCCTATAAAGACACATTAAAGCTGTTCTGCAGAAGGATCCTAAGTGTGCCACATCATTCTTGCTGGCGAGACGGTAGCGCGCGGGAAAGTTAGTTTTCAAGTTGTTGCTCATGTAGTTTCTCACACAGTGTTGTATCGTAAGTTTTCAATAAGTTACAGGTGTAGAATCTCACACAGTGTTTTGTCCTTTATTTTCAAGAAGATACACCGGGCTTGGTGGCACACCCCTTTAATCCCAGCATTCGGGAGGCAGAGGCAGGAGGATCTCTGTGAGTTCAAGACCAGTCTGTTCTACAAGAGCTACAAAAGAAGATATGCATATAGATTCAAACACAGTGTGGTATCGTTACTTTTCAATAGGAGACACGTGTAGAATCTCAGACATTGACCATACATGTGTAGATTCTCAGACATTGCTGTATCATTATTTTTCAATAAGATACACATGTAGTTCCTCAGAGAGTGTGGTATTGTTAGTTTTCAAGTAGTTACACATGTAGTTTCTCACACAGTACTGTATTGGCAGTTTTCAATAAGATACACGTGTATGATTCTCATACAGTGTTGTACCATTCATTTTCAATAAGTTACACGTGTAGGTTATCAGACAGTGTTGTATAGTTAGTTTTCCAGATGTTACTAATGTAGTTTCTCACTGAGAGTTATTTAATTACTTTTCAAGAAGTTACACATTCAGTTAATAATCCAGAGTTGTATCGTTAGATTTCAAAAAGGTACGTAGGTATATTCTCAATCTGTGTTTTAGCATTAATTTTATAGAACTTACAAATACACATTCTCACACAGTGTTGTATCATTAATATTCAAGAAGTTTTGCATTTAGTTTATAACTCAGTATTGTTTTGTTAGATTTCAAGAAGTTATGGCTATAGATTCTCTCACAGTATTGTGTCATTAATTTTCAATAAGTTACACATGTAGATTGTCAGACAGTGATTTATCGTTAGTATTCAAGAAGGTACGTTTATAGATTCTCAGACAGTCTTGTATCGTTAGTTTTCCAGAAGTTACTAATGTAGTTTCTCACACAGAGTTATTTCGTTAGTTTTCAAGGTATTATGCATTTAGTTTAGAACTCAGAGTTGTATAATTAGATTTCAAGTAGTTATGTAGAAAGATTCTCACACAGTGCTGTGTCATTAATTTTCAAGTAATTGCGCAAATAGATAGTCACACAGTGGTGTATCATTTGTGTTTAAGAAGTTATACGTGTAGATTCTCTCACAGTGTTGTATCCTTAGTTTTCAAGAATTTACACATGTAATTTTTCACACAGGGTTCTCAGACAGTGTTGTGTCCTTTATTTTCAAGATGTTACGCATATAGTTTCAAACACATGTTTAATCATTCCTTTTCATTATGATAAAAGTGTAGATTTCAAGAAGTTACATATATAGTTTCTCAAACAGTGCTGTATCATCAGTTTTCAATAATGTACACGTGTAGAATCTCAAATAGCTTTTTATCTTTAGTTTTCAATAAGGTACAGGTGTAGATTATCAAACAGCTTTGTAGCATGATTTTTCAATAATTTGTACATGTGGATTCTCACACAACATTGTATATTCAGTTTTGAATAAGTTACACGTGTAGATACTTACACAGTGATGTGTATTTAGCTTTCAATAAGTTACACCTGTAGATTCTCACAAAGCTTTTATTGCTAGTTTTCCATAAGGTACACATGGGGAATCTCACACAGTGTTGTATCATTAGTTTTCAATAAGGTACCCGTGTAGAATCTCTCACAGCATTGTATCATTAGAGTTCAAGAATTTAGGAGTAGACGCCAGGAAATAATCAAATTGAGGGCTGAAATCAATAAAGTAGAAACAAGGAAAACAATACAAAGAATAAATGCAACGAAGAGTTGGTTCTTTGAGAAAATCAACAAGATAGACAAACCTTTGTCCAAACTTACCAAACAGCAGAGAGTGAACACACAAATTAACAAAATCAGAAATGAAAAGGGGGACATAACAACAGACTCTGAGGAAATCCAGAGAATCATTAGGTCATACTTTGAAAACATGTACTCAACAAAATTCTAAAATTTATAGGAAATGGATAGATG
>NW_024433111.1:0-10570 GCF_017639785.1 Mesocricetus auratus | reverse complement strand
CTGTAAAGTCTTTTTTAATTTTTTTTATTAATATTTTTTTATTTTCCATTTTAAATTTAGATAAGAAACAAGGTTGCTTCACAAGTCAGTACGAGGTCCCTCTCCCTTTCCCTCCCCTCCTCCCGTGCCCTCCCCCATCCCCCCCGTTATCCCCTCATTCCCCCAGGGAGGGTGAGGCCCTCCATGGGGGTGTCCATAGTCTGTCATTTCATATAGGGCAGGGCCTAGACCCTTCCCCAAGAGTTCAGGGTGAGAGTGCACCTCATTGTTCTATGGGAGTCCAGAGACCGTGTGTATACTTGGGATGGGTACTGATCTGCTGTCCAAGGCTCAATAGATTACCTAGGCCTCCTCACTGACACCCAGATTCAGGGGGTCTTGATCAGTCCCATGCTGGATTCCCAGGCTGATGCCTGGGATTCAAGAGTTAACCTTTGTCTGGTCAGCTGTTTCTGGGGGTTCAACCAGCCCAGTCTTAATCCCTTTGATCATCAGTCCTCCCTCTCTGATACTGGCTTTCTTGAGTTCAGCTCAGTACTTAACCAGCCAGTAAATGAAGTTTCTGTTTCCCAGACTCTCTGGCCATAGGATTGTAGGCTGGCACTCCCCAGATCTATGTCTAAAATCCATATATGAGAGAGTACATGCCATGTTTCTCTTTTTGTGACTGGGTTACCTCACTCAGGATGGTTTCTTCTAGTGTCATCCATTTGCCTGCGAATCTCATGATTCCATTATTTTTTCTGCTGAATAGTACTCCATTGTGTAGATGTACCACATTTTCTCTATCCATTCTTCGGGTGAGGGACATCTAGGTTGCTTCCAAGTTCTGGCTATTACAAATAAAGCTGCTATGAACATAGTGGAACAGACATCTTTGTTATATGAATGGGCATCTTTTGGATATATGCCTAAGAGTGCAGTTGCTGGGTCTTGTGGTAGGTTTATTCCCATTTTTCTGAGGAATCTCCATACTGCTTTCCAAAGTGGCTGAACCAGTTGGCATTCCCACCAGCAATGGAGGAGTGTCCCCCTTTCACCAGTACTATTAGAATCGTATAAATCTCTGTCTTTTGTACAGAGTTGTAAGGGCTTTGAACTACTTTACTTATATTAACTTATATATAGTCTGCTAAGTCCCCTTTGTCCTGAAGATCCTGAAATTTTGCCTATGATTTTTGAATCATTTGTATGATTTGCCTATTTTCTGTCTTTTTCCTCAGCCTCTTCCATGTGATTACATATACCAGTACATTAGCCATGAGCATGAGACACAAATACGTATGAAATATAACATAATTGTCTTTGAATACGTAATCCATGATACTGATAATGAGATCTCTAAAGTTATGCAGTGTTAAATAATCTGCCATGGTGTAATTAAATGTTTTTTATCAACAATTATGATTACTGAATTGGAAAAATCACCTTTTGGTGACACATTCTATTGCCCACTGAGAAGACGTGTTTGGCGGTACAACTCCACCATCTGTTGGCCAGGCACAGTAGCTACAGCTAAGATTATTCTCATCTACCAAAACCAATTAGAGGTGATTTTACTGTTTTCTCCCTTTTGTGAATCACTTCACACATCCAGATATTTCTTATTCCCAAGTATCAGCTCCCAATACCCAAAAACATGTTATATTTGGAGCCCTCAGTGTCCACACTTATTATTCGTGGTTTTCCTGTCTGTCCAGGTCCCACCACTACTTCAGCCCCAAATAAGCACAAAGATACCATAATAGTTATTAAACCGTTTGCTGTTGGCTAGCGCTTCTTACTGACCTGCTCAGTATTAATTATTCACCCATTTCTATTAATCTATGCATTTCAAGGTGGTCTTGGCTTACTGGAAAATGCCCGTGCCTGTTACTCCTTTGTGGTCTATATGACATCTCATTTTTCAGGTTCCCTCTGCCTACCTTTCCCAGAATTCTCCTCATCTCCTATTCCTGCCTTTCTTCCTGTCTACTGGCTACTGTCCAAACAGTGTATCCTTCATCAACTAAGAAAAAGAAAAAGCCAGAATCTAGCCTATGCCCTACGGTAGAGCTAGAAGCCTTGTAGCTAGATAATTCCGATTCTGACACTCTGGATTCTAGCGAAGAAGGTGGTCTAGAGGAGGAGGTGGCACGGTATGAGGAAGAAAGATATCACCCTGATAGACACTGGCCGCTGAAAACAAAAATGAATGTGAGGCCACCACCTATAAATCCGGCGGGCTCACGCCCCTCGGCGCCTCCGCCAGTATGAGCTTCGGCTGAATACTGGTACTGACTCCTTTTTACCTTTAGAGGAACGGAGAAAAATACAAATGGCTTTTCCAGTATTCGAGAATGCGGAAGGCGGAAGAGTACATACCCCTGTAGATTACAATCAAATCAAAGAATTGGCCGAATCCGTTCATAATTATGGGGTCAATGCTAACTTTACCACAATACAGGTGGAAAGGCTTGCTAATTTTGCCATGACTCCCACTGACTGGCAGACGACAGTGAAAGCAGTGCTTCCCAACATGGGACAATACATGGAATGGAAGGCTCTCTGGTATGATGCAGCCCAGGCGCAAGCTAGAGTTAATGCCACGGCTGAAGATGAGAATCAGAGGCAGTGGACATTTGAAATGCTGACAGGTCAGGGTCAACATGCCCTTAATCAAACCAACTACATCTGGGGCGTCTATGGTCAGGTGTCGGCCGCCGCTATTAAAGCATGGAAGGCCCTCACAAAAAGGGGAGAATCCAGTGGACACCTTACAAAGATTGTCCAAGGACCCCAAGAGCCATTTTCAGACTTTGTGGCCAGAATGACCGAGGCCGCCGGTCGCATCTTTGGTGATTCAGAACAAGCTATGCCCCTGATTGAGCAACTTGTCTATGAACAAGCAACCCAGGAATGTCGAGCGGCTATCGCCCCTCGCAAAAGCAAAGGTTTACAAGATTGGCTCAGAGTGTGCAGGGAGCTGGGGGGACCCCTAACCAATGCAGGACTAGCTGCCGCCATTTTACAAACGCACAGGCGTAGAGATTTATCTAGTCGAAAAGCTTGTTTTAATTGTGGGAAAATGGGGCACCTTAAGAAAGATTGTCAAGCCCCTGAAAGAACAAGAGAACTGAAGCTTTGCCATCGTTGTGGTAAAGGTTATCATAGGGCTAGTGAATGCAGGTCAGTCCGGGATATGAAAGGGAGGCTTCTGCCCCCTATTGAAGAACCCAAGGTACCCCAATCAAAAAACGGGTCACGGGGCCCATGGTCCCAGGGCCCTCAGAAATATGGGAACCGATTTCAGAAAAGCAATCAAGAGGAAGTAGAGGCTTCCGAGGAACCCCCGGAATGGACTTGCGTGCCGCCTCCGACTTCTTACTCATGCCCCAAATGAATGTTCAACCGGTCCCAGTCCATTCCCCTGGACCTTTGCCCCCTGCCACCATTGGGCTTATTCTGGGCCGTGGCTCCTTAACTTTACAGGGACTCATTATATATCCTGGAATTGTTGACCCGTATCATAAAGAGGAGATTCAAGTTCTCTGTTCTAGCCCTCAGGGTGTATTTTCTATAAAGCAGGGAGATAGAATTGCACAACTGGTGTTGCTGCCCTCCCTCGGGGATGGAGAAACCTACACTTTACAAAAAAGGGCTATGGGATCTTCTGGAAGTGATTCAGCCTATCTGGCTATACCCCTAAATGAGAGACCTACAATAAAATTGTTAATTAATGGAAAAGAATTTGAAGGGATAATGGATACGGGAGCAGACAAAAGCATTATTTCACTCCATTGGTGGCCGAAGTCTTGGCCCACTGTTGTTTCATCTCATTCTCTACAAGGTCTTGGATACCAGTCCTCTCCTGCCATCAGTGCCTCAGCCTTAACCTGGCGGAACGCTGAGGGCAAACAGGGATGTTTTACCCCTATGTGTTGCCACTCCCTGTAAATTTATGGGGACGGGATGTGTTACAAGCCATGGGCATGACCCTAACTAATGAATACTCCCCCAGGCATCAGCCATTATGGCAAAGATGGGGTATACAAAGGGTAGAGGCTTGGGTAGGCAAGAACAAGGCAGAATAAAACCCATTACGCAACATGGAAATCGGGGTAGAAAAGGACTGGGTTTTATTTAGGGGCCGTTGAGGCTTCACGACCCATACCATGGAAAACAGAGGAGCCGTTATGGGTCTCTCAATGGCCTCTATCCTCTGAAAAATTAGAGGCTGTCACAAGATTAGTGCAAGAACAGGAACGGCTGGGGCATCTAGAGCCTTCTACCTCCCCATGGAATACACCAATTTTTGTTATTAAGAAGAAATCTGGGAAGTGGAGATTACTCCATGACCTGCGGGCCATTAACAATCAGATGCATCTTTTTGGCCCTGTTCAAAGAGGACTTCCTTTGCTTTCTGCACTTCCTCAAGATTGGAAGCTTATTATTATAGATATTAAGGATTGTTTCTTCTCTATTCCACTTTACCCACGGGATAGACCAAGGTTTGCCTTCACTATCCCTTCTCTTAATCATATGGAACCAGACAAGAGATTTCAGTGGAAGGTACTGCCGCAAGGCATGGCCAATAGCCCAACAATATGTCAGCTGTATGTGCAGGAGGCTTTGGAGCCAATTAGGAAGCAATTTACATCTTTAATCATGATCCATTATATGGACGATATTCTTATTTGTCACAAAGAGTTAGATGTTTTACAAAAGGCTTTTCCCATGCTGGTGGCTGAATTAAAACAGTGGGGATTAGAGATTGCCTCAGAAAAGGTTCAAATTGCAGATACAGGCCTCTTTTTGGGCTCAATGATTACTCCCAAAAATATAGTTCCTCAGAAAATAGAAATTCGCAAAGACCACTTACAAACATTAAATGATTTTCAGAAACTTCTGGGAGATATAAATTGGTTGAGGCCCTTTTTAAAAATTCCATCTGCTGATCTAAAACCCCTCTTCGATCTCCTGGAGGGTGAGCCTCATATCTCCTCACCCAGAAAATTTACCCCTGCCGCCCACCGAGCCTTACAGATGGTGGAAGAGGCCTTACAGGAAGCACAATTACAACGTATTGAGGAGTCACTACCTTTTAATCTGTGTGTTTTTAAGACAGCTCAATTGCCAACTGCAGTCCTGTGGCAACATGGACCATTACTTTGGATTCATCCAAATGCTTCCCCTGCTAAGATTATTGACTGGTACCCTGATGCTGTTGCACAGCTCGTGCTTCGCGGAATAAAAGCAGCTGTTACACATTTTGGCAGGGATCCTGATTCCTTGATTGTGCCTTATACTGCTGCACAAGTTCAGACCTTGGCAGCCACATCTAGTGATTGGGCAGTTTTAGTTACTTCCTTTTCAGGACAAATTGATAATCATTTTCCAAAGCATCCAATTTTACAGTTTGCCCTAAACCAGGCTATAGTGTTTCCACAAGTGACAGCTAAAGACCCACTCCCAGATGGGACTGTGGTGTACACTGATGGATCAAAAACTGGTATGGGAGCTTATGTGGTCAAGGATAGGGTTATATCTAAACAATATAATGAAACTTCACCTCAAGTTGTAGAATGTCTGATAGTACTGGAGGTTCTTGAGGCTTTTCCAGGACCCCTCAATATTGTATCAGATTCCTCTTATGTGGTTAATGCAGTTAATCTCCTTGAGATAGCTGGAATAATAAGATCCTCCAGCAGAGTTGCTAACATCTTTCAGAAGATACAAGCTGCCTTGTTAAATAGGAGATTTCCTGTTTTCATTACCCATGTCCGAGCACATTCTGGACTCCCAGGTCCCATGTCCTTAGGGAATGACTTAGCGGACAAGGCTACAAAGCTGGTGGCCGCTGCCTTGTCTACCCACGCACAAGCAGCAAAAGAATTCCATCAGCGCTTTCATGTGACGGCTGAGACCTTGCGCCGTCGTTTTGCTCTATCCAGGAAAGAGGCTAGGGAAATTGTTACTCAATGCCAGAATTGCTGCGAATTCTTACCTGCTCCCCACGTGGGAATAAACCCACGTGGCATTAGACCATTGCAGATGTGGCAGATGGATGTTACTCATATTCCCTCTTTTGGAAGGCTTCAATATGTTCATGTTTCTGTTGACACCTGTTCTGGCGTAATGTTCGCCACGCCCCTAACAGGGGAAAAGGCCTCATATGTGATTCAACATTGCCTTGAGGCCTGGAGTGCTTGGGGAAAACCCAGAATTTTAAAAACAGACAATGGACCAGCATATACCTCTCAAAAATTCCGACAGTTTTGTCGGCAAATGGATGTTACCCATCTAACTGGCCTACCTTATAACCCTCAAGGACAGGGCATTGTGGAACGTGCCCATCGTACACTCAAATCATATCTGATTAAACAAAAGGGGAGTATTGAGGATGTTCTACCCTCGGTACCAAGAGTTGCTGTGTCCATGGCACTTTTTACCCTTAATTTCTTGAACTCTGATGCCCAAGGCCACACTGCGGCCGATCGCCACAGTTTAGAGCCTGATAGGCCAAAAGAATTTGTAAAATGGAAAGATGTGCTTAACTAATGAATGGAAAGGCCCGGATCCTATTCTAATAAGATCCAGGGGAGCTGTGTGTGTTTTTCCACAGGAGGAAGAAAACCCCCTGTGGATCCCTGAAAGACTCACTCGAAGAGCTCCTTCACAACTCCAGAATAAGAAGGATGGAGGCCAAGTGGGTGATGAAGACTCTCCTACTCGGGATGATGGTTCCTAGTATGATGGGAGAGTTACGGTGGGCCATCATGTCTACCTTCCCCTACCGATGCCAGTGATGCATAATGCCCAGGAGTTCCCTAGATTTTTCACAACTAATAGAGAGTTGGGGCTTGCCTTTTTGCCTTTAGATCCTCAGATACAGAGTTTTCAGGATGAGAGAACCTTGTCATTGGTAGGAAGCTTGTGCTTTACTGTGATTTCTTCATTAAAGGATAATTTTATTCATATGGATCCAGAAAGATCTAATGCTAATCCTTTTGAATTAATGGAAGCTGTACTGATCTTTCTCCTATGGCAATGATTGCTGGAGGATATAGTGAGAAGGGACAGATTACTTTTGATTGGAAAGGGGCATTAGGCAACAGTCTGAGTGAGGGACAGAGCTCTGGATCATCTGATTGGTCCTCCTCCAATGTTAAGTATACCCCTTTTAAGAGAACTAATTATTCAGCTGCTCCAATTTGTGTTTGGCTGCCCTTTATTTGGGTTGTGAGTAATGATACCTTAGGTAAGAATCAGAAAGAAATAAATTGCTCTGCTTAGAATTGTTTTTATGCATTATGCTGGGATGCTATTAAGCACCCTTTTGCTTTGGTAATGCGCATGCCTCGATTTGTTCCAGTTCCTGTTGAGGTGCCAAGTAGTTTGAGTTTGTTTAGGGAAAAGCGAGATTTTTGGGATCTCTGCTATTATTGTGGGCCTGATAGCCGCCGCCGCGGTTACTGCTTCGGTTACCGCCTCGGCCCTTGCACTTTCCGCCACTGTGCAGACAACTCAAACCATTAATGAACTATCGGCCACTGTGACCATGGCCCTAGATAAACAGGCCACTGCCAATTCTCAGATACAAGGAGGCCTGATGTTGGTAAACCAACAGATTAATTTGGTTCAGGAACAATTGGATATATTGTGGCAGATGGCCCAATTGGGATGTGAACAAAAGTTGCCTGGCCTTTGTGTCACTTCAGTACAATATGAGAATTTTACAAGAGCAGCTAACCTGTCAAAAGCTCTGTCTCAACATTTATTACAGAATTGGACTTTTGAGTTTGAGCAGACACTCCGTGAGTTGAGAGTGGCGATCCTGCAAGTGAATTCGACGCGTCTGGATCTTTCTCTGATGGAAGGCCTCTCCTCCTGGATTTCATCTGCATTTTCTTATTTTAAGGAATGGGTGGGGGTGGGATCATTTAGCCTAGTTCTCTGCTGTGGAATAGTGTTGATGCTTTGGATGGTGTGTAAGCTCAGAGCCCAAACAAAAGAGACAAAGTGGTGGTGGCACAAGCACTTGCTGCCTTAGAACACGGAGCCTCCCTGACATTTGGTTAACCATGTTAAAGCAATAGGTCGCTGGCCTCCCGGCTCTTGCACCCCACGAGGCTAGTCTCATTGCACGGGATAGAGTGGGTAGGCTTCAGCAGCCCAAGGAGTTGCAAGGCTAAGCACTGCACAGGAGAGGTCTGCGGTATAACGACTTTCTCCTGGGAGATAAGTCATCTTGCATGAAGGTTCTATGTCATGATCTCCTTCCCCCAGAAAAACGACATCGGGACTGGTCAGGGCTCCCTCTGGGGATAAGACCCTGGAGAGGAGCTTTGTACATGTTCCAAATTTGCACATGGGGATTTGACCTCTATCTCCACTCCAAAGTTGTGGGTGTCCTATGGCTTCAAAAATAAATGAATAGGGGGAGATGTGAGGAGCCGCCTCGCTATCGCTATCGCCATTAGAAGATGGCGCTGACATCTGCTGTCAGTTGGAGTTTACCGTTTAAGCTGTGCCTCACTCGTCATCTGGGGTGATGAGCAAACCACCAATCCCGGCTCTACACGTCTCACTCGGAGCTCCTAGGCTTATATAAGGGGCTGGGTTTCTTAGCTTGGGGTCTCCCTTTCAGAAGCTGATCATCTATCTCCCAAGATGTATTAAAGCTTTACTGCAGAAGGATCCGAGTGTCCTGCGTCGTTCTTGCTGGCGAGACGGTAGCGCGGGACATAGAAGGCCATTCCCCATTTCATTTTTCTCATATCCACAGACAATTTTCTACCAGGCAACACACAGCCATCATAGTTGCCTAAAATCAAGAGAGGCAAACGAAACCAAGGAGAAAAATACCCACCCAATGAAGACAAATCCAGGAGGCAGCATTTGGGCCTGCAATCATCCAAATCCCAGATGTCTATATCCCAGCATAAAAACACAACTAACGATAGATATGGCAATATGATTACACTAGAGACCAGATACACTATCATAGCAGCTCATATTCCAACAGAGATCTAAATGTTAAGGAAAATACCTTAAGGAACGAATGCTAATGACAAGATGATAAAAGTGACTGAATGAAGATAATAGAGAACCTTAAAGTGGAAATTCATATATCCGTTAAAGAAATCCAGGAAACACATGCCGTGGAAGGAAAATGAATAAATTCCATGAATTCCAGGAAAACACAAACACACAATGGAAGGAAACAAAATCAATAAAGAAAACATAAACTGGGGGCTGGAGTGATGATTCAGAGTTGAAGAGCACATCCTTCTCTTCAAGACGGCCTGAGTACAATGCCCAGGAACCACATGGTGGCTCACAGACAACTCTAATGTGATCTGGTGCCCTTTTCTGGCCTGCAGGGACACATGCAGGCAGACCACTGTATATTTAATAAAGAAATCTTAAAAAGAGGAAAACTCAAACTTCTGGGCAGAAGTAACACATGATTTTTAATCCTTGCATTTGGGAAGCATAGGCAGGTGGATTGCTGTGAGTATGAGGCCAGCCTGGCGTAAAAACCCAGTTACAGTACAGCCTCCAAAGCTACAGGGAAACCATATTTCATAAAAACAAAAAACAAACAAACAAACACAAAGTGGATTCCTCACTCAATGATAATGATAAATCTAACATAATCTTGACAAAAATAATCCAGGAAATATGGGACATTATTGAAAAAACAAACCTAAGAAAAAAGGAATAGAGAAAGAAGAATACCAGTTCAGAGACCTTGTTCCCTTTTTCCCTTGTTTTCTCTCTCTCTCTCTCTCTCTCTCTCTCTCTCTCTCTCTCTCTCTCTCTCTCTCTCTCTCTCTCCCTGTTTGTTGTCTAGAGATGGGGATTCACAATGTAGTTTTGGAGACTGTCCTGGAACTCTCTGTAGATCAGGCTGAATTCCACCTCAGATTTGTGCCAGCAACTAACTCCCGAGTGCTAGAATTAAAGGTGTGCACCATCACCACACTGTTTTTTTTCAATGAAGCCATGTATACTGCTTTATTTTGGAATGAAGGATCATGTTCTTTTACAAAATATTTATTTACTCACTTAATGTGCACTGGTATTTTGACTGTTTATACTCAGTGTGAAGGTGTCAGATCTGCTGGTACTGGAATTATAGACAGTACTTAACAGTTATGTGGTTGCTGGAAATTGAACCTGTTCAGTTCACTGGAGAATTATCCAGTGTTCTTAATCTCTATGTCATCATTCACGCACCCTGAAATTACTTCCCTATTCATCTCTCTATCTATCTATCTATCTATCTATCTATCTATGTATCTATGTATCTATCTATGTTTCTATGTATCTATCTATCTATTTATTTATTACATTCCAATCCCAATTCCCTATACCCACTCTCTGCCTGCTCTTCCTTCCTTCCCCTATTCCCTCTCCCATATTCTCCTCAGATAGGGAAAAACTTCCCTTAGCATGTCAACTAAGTTTGTCCCATCACCTAGGTGAGGTAGGACCAGGGTGACACGATTTATTTATTTATTTATTTATTTATTTATTTATTTATTTATTTATTCATTTCTATATGTATACTGCTTTATACCTG
>NW_024433110.1:0-4873 GCF_017639785.1 Mesocricetus auratus | reverse complement strand
AGACAGTGTTGTATCACTAGTTTTCACATGGTTACACATGTAGTTTCTCACACAGTGCTGTATAGTTAGTTTTCAATAAGATACACGTGTATGATTCTCAGACAGTGTTGTACCAATAATTTTCAATTAGTTACACCTGTAGATTCTCAGACAGTGCTGTATAGTTAATTTTCCAAATGTTACTAATGTAGTTTCTCACACAGAGTTATTTCATTACTTTTCAAGCAGTTACAGATTCAATTTATAATACAGAGTTGTATTATTAGATTTCAAGAAGTTACATAGATACACTGTTTTATCATTAGTTTTCAAGAACTTACGAATATAGATTCTGAAAAAGTGTTGTATCGTTACTATTCAAGAAGATATGCATTCAGTTTAGAACTCAGTGTTGTCTTGTTAGATTTCAAGAAGTTATGCCTATAGATTCTCTCACAGTGTTGTGTCATTAGTTTTCAATAAGTTACATATGTAGATTCCCATACAGTGTTGTTTTGTTAATTTTCAATTAGTAACAGGTATAGATTCTCAGACAGTGTAGTATCTTTCGTTTTCAAGAAGTTACAAATGTAGTTTCTCACACAGAGTTATTTTGTTAGTTTTCAAGATATTATGCATTCAGTTTAGAAGTCATAGTAGTATCATCAGATTTCAATAATATATGTAGATAGATTCTCACACAGTGCTGTGTCATTAGTCTTCAAGAAGTTGATCAAATAGTCACACAGTGTTGTATCGTTTGTGTTTAAGAAGTTATACAGAATACCAAATAGAAGGGACCACAAAAAATCCCCTCGCCCCATAATAATCAAGGCCCCAAATATACAGAATAAAGAAAGATTATTAAAAGCAGCTAAGGAAAAAGGTCAAGTAACATATAAAGGCAAACCTATCAGAATTACACCTGAGTTCTCCATGGAAACTCTGAAAGCCAGAAGGGCCTGGATAGACATTCTACCAACACTAAGAGACCATGGATGCCAGCCCAGACTACTATACTGATTCCCCATCCATTCAGGGGATCTTGTCTCCATCCTCTTCTCTTGGGTACTATGCATATATGCATATCTTTTAGGTTCTTTCCTGTTTCCCAGACTCTCTTTCAGTGGAAGTGCAAACTGGCACTATCCTGATCGAAGTCTAAAATCCATATATGAGTGAGTACATACCATGTCTGTCTTTTTGCGACTGGGTTACCTCACTCAGGATGGTTTCTTCCAGTGCAATTCATTTCCCTGCGAATTGTCTTTTTCTGCTGAGTAATACTCCATTGTGTAAATGTACCCCATTTTCTCTATCCACCTGAATGAATGGGGAAAACGGTGAGGGGTGGGGGGGAGTAGGAACTGAGAAGAAGAGAGGGGGAGAAGAGAAATAGAGAGTAGGTCATGGGGGATCAGGAAGTTGAGTGGGTGAGGGTAGAATAGGGGGAAGAGGGAATCATAGGTTAAAAGACAGATCAGGCACGAGAGTGACCTCTAGTGATCTAAAGGGATAACACCAATTGGCAAGCTAAGCAATAGTGGAGAGACCACCTCGATTGCCCATTCCTGATAATGAACTTGATGTCTATAACCATCCGGGAGCCTTCATCCTGTGACTGATGGAAGAAGAGGCAAACACACAATTAATCACTGAACTGAACCCAAGGAACCCAGTGACAGACAGAGAGGAGTGATGAGCAAATTGGCAAAGAATGGGCTGGCAAAACCATCAGAGACAGCTGATCTGAACACGGGAGAGCTCTTGGACCCCAGACTGACATTGGGGAGGCCAGCATGGGACTGATCTGGACCCCCCCAAATGTGAGTGTCTTCAAGAAGGCCTGGGCAACCTATGGGGCCCTGAGCTGTGGATCAGTGTCTTTCCCTGGTATACAAACAGTCTTCGTGTGCTTACAGCACAAAGAGGGATGCTCTCTCAGCCTGGACTCTTAGGGGAGTGACTGGACCCTACCCTGAGTAAAATGACAGACTCTGATATCCCCTAGGTGGAAGGATTTGGCAATAGGGTGGGAGGGTGGGGGGAAGGGGAGTGCGGGAGGAGGGAAGGGATAGTGAACTGGGATTGACATGTAAAACAAGCTATTTAAAATTAAAAAATAAAAAAATTTAAAAAAAGATTTCAAAACTAAATAAAACAAAACAAAAAAAAAGACTGGGCTGGTTTAACCCCCAGAATCAGCTGACCTGACAATGGTTAACTCTTGAATCCCAGGCATCAGCCTGGGAATCCAGCATGGGACTGATCAAGACCCCCCTGAATGTGGGTGTCAGTGAGGAGGCCTAGGTAATCTATTGAGCCTTGGGCAGCAGATCAGTACCCATCCCGAGTATACACATGGACTTTGGACTCCCATCCAACAATATGAGGTGCACTCTCACCCTGAACACTTGGGGAAGGGTCTAGGCCCTGCCCTATATGAAATGACAAACTATGGACACCCCCATGGAGGGCCTCACCCTCCCTGGGGAAATGAGGGGACAAAGGAGGGTTGGGGTAGGGCTTGGGAGGAGGGGAGGGAAAGGGAGAGGGACCTGGAACTGACTTGTGAAGCAACCTTGTTTCTTATCTAAATTTAAACTGAAAAATAAACAAAAAAAGAAGTTATACATGTAGATTCTCTCACTGTTTTGTATCGTTAGTTTTCAAGAAGTGACACATGTAATTTTCTCACAGTTTTGTATCGGTTGTTTTCAAGAAATTAGATGTGTAGAAAATCAGACAGTGTTGTGTCCATTATTTTCAAGATGTTATGCATATAGTTTCAAAAACAGGGTTGTATCATTACTTTTCATTATGATACAAGTGTAGTTTCTCACACAGTGTTATATCATTAGTTTTCAATATGTTACACATGTAGATACTCAGACAGTGTTGTTTTGTTAATTTTCAATTCGTTACACTTGTAGATTCTCACACATTGTTGTATCGTTAATTTTCAATAAGATACATGTATAGCTTCTCAGACAGTGTTGTATCGTTAGTTCTCAAGAAGGTATGCATATAGATTCACACACAGTGTTGTATCATTAGTTTTCAAGAAGATACACATGTAGATTCTCAGTGTTGTGTCCTTTATTTTCAAGAAGTTATGCATATAGATTCAAACACAGGGTTGTATCGTTACTTCTCAATAAGATGTAGTTTTTCACACTGTGTTGTGTCATTAGTTTTCAAAAAGTTACACTTGTAGATTCCAGAACCCTGTTGTATATGTACTATTCAAGAACTTACGTATATAGATACTCACTCAGTGTTGTATGGTTAGTTTTCTAGAAATTACACGTGGAGATTCTCAAGACAGTTTTGTATCATTAGTTTTCAAGAAGTTACTCTTATAGATTCCCACACAGTGTTGCATCATTAGTTTTCAATATGTTACATGTATAGATTCGCACACAGTGTTGTATCATTAGTTTTCAAGAAGTTACACATGTATTTTTCAACAGTGTTGTATTGTTAGTTTTCAAGATGTTACACATGTAGATTCTCAAACAGTGTTCTGTCATTAATTTTTATAAGTTACACGTAGAAATATTCACAATGTGCTGTATCGTTAATTTTCAAGAACTTACATATATAGATTCTCACTCAGTGTTGTATGGTTAATTTTCACGAAGTTAGATGTATGGCTTCTCCATCCAGTATTGTATCATTAGGTGTCGAGAAGTTACGCTTATAGATTCTCACACAGTGTTGTATCATTAGTTTTTAGTAAGTTAAATGTGTAGTTTCTCACACAGTTTTGTATTGTTAGTTTTCAATGTTACAAGTGTAGATTCTCAGTGTTGAGTCCTTTATTTTCAAGTATTTACAAATATAGATTCAAAGACAGGGTTGTATCGTTTCTTTTCAATAGGATACATGTGTAGTTTCTCACACGGTGTTGTATCATTAATTTTCAATAAGTTACACGTGTAGATTCTCAGAAAGTGTTGTTTTCTTAAATTTCATTTTGTTACACGTGTAGATTTTCACACATTGTTGTATCATTAATTTTCAATAAGTTACACATGTAGATTCTCACATAGTTTTTTGTCGTTATTTTTCAAGAAGTCACACGTGTAGATGTTCAGACAGTGTTGACTACATTATTTTCAAGAAATTACACATATAGATTCAAACACATGTTTGTATCATAACTTTTCAATAAGATATACATGTAGTTTCTCACACAGTGTTGTAGTTAATTTTCAATAAGGTACGTGTATAGATTCTCAGACAGTGATGTATCATTAGTTTTCAAATAGTTACACATGTAGTTTCTCACACAGTGTTGTCTCGTTAATTTTCAAGTACTTACACATTTAGTTTCTCACACAGTATTGTATCGTTAGTTTTCAATAAGTTGCACGTATAGATTTTAAAACAGTGTTGTATTGTTAGTTTTCAAGGAATTAGCCGTGTAGAACATCAAGACAGTGTTGTATCCTTAGTATTTAAGAATTTATGCTTATAGATTTTCACACAGTGTTGTACCATTAGTTTTCATTTCATTACACATGTAGATTCTCACATAGTATTGTATCTTTAATTTTCAATAAGTTACACGTGTAGATTCTCAAACAGTGTTGTGTCCTTTATTTTCAAGTAGTTACTCATGTAGATTCAAACACAGTGTTTTACCATTTCTTTTCAATAAGTTACATTTTTAGACTCTCAATGTTGTATAGTTAGTTTTCAATAACTGAAATGTGTAGATTCTCAGGCAGTGTTGTATCGTTAGTTTGCCAGAAGTTACTAATGTAGTTTCTCACACAGAGTTATTTCCTTAGTTTTCAAGAAGTTATACATTCAGTTTAGGACTCAGAGTGGTATTGTTAGATTTCAAGAAGTTACGTAGTTAGAAGTTTTGCTTACAGATTCTCAC
>NW_024433109.1:0-52004 GCF_017639785.1 Mesocricetus auratus | reverse complement strand
CTTATCTTCATGGAACCTAACAATACAGTACTGTGTGTGAAACTACATGCTTAACTTCTTCAAAACTAATGATATAACACTGTGTGTGTAACTATGTGCTTAACTTCATGAAATATAACTATATAACACTGTATTAGAAACTACGTGCTTATCTTCTTCGAAACTAACGATACAACACTGTGTGCGAACTATGTGCTAAACTTCATGAAATCTAACTATATAACACTATATGAGAAACTATATACTTAACTTAATGAACACTAATGATACAACAGTGTATGTGAAACTATGTGCTTAACTACATGAGAACTTACCATATAACACTGTATTAGAAACTACGTGCTTAACTTCATGAAAACTAACGACAAAACACAGTATGTGAAACTAAGTGCTTAACTTCATGAAATCCAACTATATAACACTATATGTTAAACTACGTACTTAACTTCATGAAAACTAACGATACAACACAGTCTGCGAAACTACGTGCTTAACTTCATGAAATCAAACTATATAACAATATATGAGAAACTACGTACTTAACTTCATGAAAACTAATGATACAACACTGTATGTGAAATTATGTGCTTAACTACATGAGAAACTACCACATAACACTCTATTAGAAACTACATGCTTCTCTTCTTCGAAACTAACGATACAACACTGTGTGTGAAACAACGTGCTCAACCTCATGAGAACTTACCATATAACACTGTATTAGAAACTACGAGTTTAAATTCATGAAAACTAACGACACAACACAGTATGTGAAACAAAGTGCTTAACTTCTTCAAAACTAACGATAATACACTGTGTGTTAACTATGTGCTCAACTTCATGAGAACTAATCATATAACACTGTATTAGAAACTATGTGCTTAACGTCATGAAAACTAACGACAAAACACAGTGTGTGAAACTAAGTGCTTAACTTCTTCAAAACTAACAATACAACACTGTGTGTGAAACTATGTGCTTAACTTCATGAAATCCAACTATATAACACTATATGTGAAACTACGTACTTAACTTCTTGAACACTAAGGATACAACACAGTCTGCGAAACTACGTGCTTAACGTCATGAAATCTAGCTATATAACACTATATGAGAAACTACGTACTTAACTTCATGAAAACTAATGATACAACAGTGTATGTAAAACTATGTGCTTAACTACATGAGAACCTACCATATAACACTGTATTAGAACTTACGTGCTTATCTTCATGGAAACTAACAATACAACACTGTGTGTGAAACTACATGATTAACTTCTTCAAAACTAACGATACAACACTGTGTGTGAAACTAAGTGCTCAACTTCATGAGAACTAACGATAAATCACAGTATGTGAAACTAAGTGCATAACTTCTTCAAAACTAACAATACAACACTGTGTGTGAAACTATGTGCTTAACTTCATGAAATCCAAATATATAACACTATATGTGAAACCACGTACTTAACTTCTTGAAAACTAACTATACAACACAGTCTGCGAAACTACGTGCTTAACGTCATGAAATCTGTCTATATAACACTATATGAGAAACTATAAATTTAACTTCATGAAAACTTACGTTACAACACTGTATGTGAAACTATGTGCTTAACTACATGAGAACCTACCATATAACACTGTATAAGAAACTACGTGCTTAACTTCATCAAAACTAACGTTACAACACAGTGTGTGAAACCACATGCTTTACTTCTTCAAAACTAAGGATACAACACTGTGTGTGAAACTATGTGCTTAACTTCATGAAATCTAACTATATAACACTGTATTAGAAACTAAGTGCTTATGTTCTTCGAAACTGACGAAACAACACTGTGTGTGAAACTATGTGCTTAACTTCATGAAATCTAACTATATAACGCTGTATTAGAAACTACGTGCTTATCGACTTCGAAACTGACAATACAACACTGTGTGCGAAACTATGTGCTTAACTTCATTAAATCTAACTATATAACACTATATGAGAAACTACCTACTTAACTTCATGAAAACTAATGATACAACAGTGTATGTGAAAATATGTGCTTAACTACATGAGAATCTACCATATAACACTGTATTAGAACTTACGTGCTTATCTTCATGGAAACTAACAATACAACACTGTGTGTGAAACTACATGATTAACTTCTTCAAAACTAACCATACACCACTGTGTGTGAAACTACGTGATCAACTTCTTGAGAACCAACGAAACAAGACAGTATGTGAAACTAAGTGCTTAACTTCTTCAAAACTAACAATACAATACAGTGTGTGAAACAATGTGCTTAACTTCATGAAATCCAACTATATAACACTATATGTGAAACTACGTACTTAACTTCTTGAAAACTAACGATACAACACAGCCTTCGAAACTACGTGCTTAACGTCATGAAATCTAACTATATAACACTATATGAGAAACTAGGTATTTAACTTCATGATAACAAACGATACAACACTGTATGTGAAACTATGTGCTTCACTACATGAGAACCAACCATATAACACTGAATAAAAACTACGTGCTTAACTTCTTCAAAACTAACGTTACAACACAGTGTGTGAAAATACATGCTTAACTTCTTCAAAACTAAGGATACAACACTGTGTGTGAAACTATGTGCTTAACTTCATGAAATCTAACTATATAACACTATATGAGAAATTACATACTTAACTTCATGAAAAGTAATGATACAACAGTGTACGTGAAACTACGTGCTTAACTACATGGGAACTTACCATATAACACTATATTAGAAACTCCGTGCTTAACTTCTTCAAAACTAACTTTGAAACACTGTGTGTGAAACCACATGCTTAACCTCTTTAAAACTAAGCATACAACACTGTGTGTGAAACTATGTGCTTAACTTCATGAAATCTAACTATATAACACTGTATTAGAAACTACGTGCTGATCTTCTTCGAAACTGACGATACAATACTTTGTGCGAAACTATGTGCTTAACTTTATGAAATCTAACTATATAACACTCTATTAGAAACTACGTGCTTACCTTCTTCGAAACTGACGATACATCACTTTGTGGGAAAATATGTGTGTAACTTCGTGAAATCTAACTATATAACACTATATGAGAAATTACGTACTTAACTTCATGAAAAGTAGTGATACAACACTGTGTGTGAAACTATGTGCTCAACTTCATGAGAGCAAACCATATAACACTTTATTAGAAACTAAGTGCTTACCTTCATGAAAACTAATGACACAACACAGTATGTGAAACTAAGTGCTTAACTTCTTCAAAACTAACAATACAACACTGTGTGTGAAACTATGTGCTTAACTTCATGAAATCCAACTATATAACACTATATGTGAAACTACGTATTTAACTTCATGAAAACTAACGATACAACACTGTATGTGAAACTATGTGCTTAACTACATGAGAACCTACCATATAACACTGTATAAAAACTACGTGCTTAACTTCTTCAAAACTAACAATACAACACTGTGTGTGAAACTATGTGCTTAACTTCATGAAAACCAACTATATAACACTATATGTGAAACAACATACTTAACTTCATGAAAAGTAACGAAACAACACAGTCTGTGAAACTACGTGCTTAACTTCATGAAATCTAACTACATAACACTATATGAGAACCTACGTACTTAACTTCAGGAAAACTAATGATACAACACTGTATGTGAAACTATGTGCTTAACTACATGAGAACCTACCACATAACACTGTATTAGAAATTACGTGTTTATCTTCTTCGAAACTAAGGATACAACACTGTGTGTGAAACTACATGCTTAACTTCTTCAAAACTAACGATACAACACTGTGTGTGAAACTATGTGCTTAACTTCATGAAATCTAACTATATAACACTATATGAGAAACTACGTACTTAACTTCATGAAAACTAATGATACAACAGTGTATGTGAAACTATGTGCTTAACTACATGAGAACTTACCATATAACACTGTATTAGAAACTACGTGCTTAACTTCTTCAAAACTAACTTTACAACACTGTGTGTGAAACTACAAGCTTAACTTCTTTAAAACTAAGGATACAACACTGTGTGTGAAACTATGTGCTAAACTTCATGAGAACTAATCATATAACACTGTATTAGAAACTACGTGCTTAACGTCATGAAAACTAATGACACAACGCAGTATGTAAAACTAAGTGCTTAACTTCTTCAAACTAACAAGACAACACTGAGTGTGAAACTATGTTCTTAACTTCATGAAATCCAACTATATAACACTATATGTGAAACTACATACTTAACTTCATGAAAACTAACGATACAACACAGTCTGCGAAACTACGTGCTTAACTTCATGAAATCTAACTATATAACACTATATGAGAAACTATGTACTTAACTTCATGAAAACTAATGATACAACACTGTATGTGAAACTATGTGCTTAACTACATGAGAACCTACCATATAACACTGTATTAGAACTTACGTGCTTATCTTCATGGAAACTAACAATACAACACTGTGTGTGAAACTACATGCTTAACTTCTTCAAAACTAACGATACAACACTGTGTGTGAAACTATGTGCTTAACTTCATGAGAACTTACCATATAACACTGTATTAGAAACTACGTGCTTAACTTCAAGAAATCTAACTACATAACACTATATGAGAAACTACGTACTTAACTTCATGAAAACTAATCATAAACACTGTATATGAAACTATGTGCTTAACTACATGGAACCTACCATATAACACTGTAATAGAAACTTACGTGCTTATCTTCAGGAAACTAACAATACAACACTGTGTGTGAAACTACATGCTTAACTTCTTCAAAACTAACGATACAACACTGTGTGTGAAACTATGTGCTTAACTTCATGAAATCTAACTATATAACACTATATGAGAAACTACGTACTTAACTTCATGAAAACTAATGATACAACAGTGTATGTGAAACTATGTGCTTAACTACATGAGAACTTACCATATAACACTGTATTAGAAACTACGTGCTTAACTTCTTCAAAACTAACTTTACAACACTGTGTGTGAAACTACATGCTTAACTTCTTCAAAACTAACGATACAACACTGTGTGTGAAACTATGTGCTCAACTTCATGAGAACTAACCATATAACACTGTATTAGAAACTACGTGCTTAACTTCATGAAAACTAACGACACAACACAGTATGTGAAACTAAGTGCTTAACTTCTTCAAAACTAACAATACAACACTGTGTGTGAAACTATGTGCTTAACGTCATGAAATCTAACTATATAACACTATATGAGAAACTATGTACTTAACTTCATGAAAACTAACGATACAACACAGTCTGTGAAACTAAGTGCTTAACTTCATGAAATCTAACTATATAACACTATATGAGAAACTACGTACTTAACTTCATGAAAACTAATGATACAACACTGTATGTGAAACTATGTGCTTAACTACATGAGAACCTACCACATAACACTGTATTAGAAACTACGTGCTTATCTTCTTCGAAACTAACGATACAACACTGTGTGTGAAACTACATGCTTAACTTCTTCAAAACTAACGATACAACACTGTGTGTGAAACTATGTGCTAAACTTCATGAAATCTAACTATATAACACTATATGAGAAACTACGTACTTAACTTCATGAAAACTAATGATACAACACTGTATGTGAAACTATGTGCTTAACTACATGAGAACTTACCATATAACACTGTATTAGAAACTACGTGCTTAACTTCTTCAAAACTAACTTTACAACACTGTGTGTGAAACTACATGCTTAACTTCTTCAAAACTAACGATACAACACTGTGTGTGAAACTATGTGCTTAACTTCATGAGAACTAACCATATAACACTGTATTAGAAACTACGTGCTTAACGTCATGAAAACTAACGACACAACACAGTATGTGAAACTAAGTGCTTAACTTCTTCATACTAACAATACAACACTGTGTGTGAAACTATGTGCTTAACTTCATGAAATCCAACTATATAACACTATATGTGAAACTACGTACTTAACTTCATGAAAACTAACGATACAACACATGTCTGTGAAACTACGTGCTTAACTTCATGAAATCTAACTGTATAACACTATATGAGAAACTACGTGCTTAACTTCATGAAAACTAATGATACAACACTGTATGTGAAACTATGTGCTTAACTACATGAGAACTTACCACATAACACTGTATTAGAAACTTCGTGCTTAACGTCTTCAAAACTAACTTTACAACACTGTGTGTGAAACTACATGCTTAACTTCTTCAAAACTAACGATACAACACTGTGTGTGAAACTATGTGCTTAACTTCATGAAATCTAACTATATAACACTATATTAGAAATTACGTGCTTATCTTCTTCAAAACTGACGATACAACACTGTGTGCGAAAATATGTGCTTAACTTCATGAAATCTAACTATATAACACTGTTTTAGATATTACGTGCTTATCTTCTTCAAAACTGACAATACAACACTGTGTGCGAAACTATGTGCTTAACTTCATGAAATCTATCTATATAACACTATATGAGAAACTATGTACTTAACTTCATAAAAACTAATGATACAACAGTGTATGTGAAACTACGTGAGTAACTACATGAGAACTTACCATATATATAACACTGTAGTAGAAACTACGTGCTTAACTTCTTCAAAACTAACTTTACAACACTGTGTGTGACATACATGCTTAACTTCATCAAAACTAACGATACAACACTGTGTGTGAAGCTATGTGCTCAAATTCATGAGAACTAATCATATAACACTGTATTAGAAACTACGTGCTTAACGTCATGAAAACTAATGACACAACGCAGTATGTAAAACTAAGTGCTTAACTTCTTCAAACGAACAAGACAACACTGAGTGTGAAACTATGTTCTTAACTTCATGAAATCCAACTATATAACACTATATGTGAAACTACATACTTAACTCACGAAAACTATCGATACAACACAGTCTGCGAAACTACGTGCTTAACTTCATGAAATCTAACTATATAACACTAAATGAGAAACTATGTACTTAACTTCATGAAAATTAATGATACAACACTGTATGTGAAACTATGTGCCTAACTACATGAGAACCTACAATATAACACTGTATTAGAACTTACGTGCTTATCTTCATGGAAACTAACAATACAACACTGTGTGTGAAACTTCATGCTTAACTTCTTCAAAACTAACGATACAACACTGTGTGTGAAACTATGTGCTTAACTACATGAGAACTTACCATGTAACACTGTATTAGAAACTACGTGCTTAACTTCATGAAATCTAACTATATAACACTATATGAGAAACTACGTACTTAACTTCATGAAAACTAATCATAAACACTGTATATGAAACTATGTGCTTAACTACATGGAACCTACCATATAACACTGTATTAGAACTGACGTGCTTATCTTCATGGAAACTAACAATACAACACTGTGTGTGAAACTACATGCTTAACTTCTTCAAAACTAACGATACAACACTGTGTGTGAAACTATGTGCTTAACTTCATGAAATCTAACTATATAACACTGTATTAGAAACTACGTGCTTATCTTCTTCGAAACTAATGATACAACACTGTGTGTGAAACTATGTGCTAAACTTCATGAAATCTAACTATATAACACTATATGAGAAACTATGTACTTAACTTCATGAAAACTAATGATACAACAGTGTATGTGAAACTATGTGCTTAACTACATGAGAACTTACCATATAACACTGTATTAGAAACTACGTGCTTAACTTCTTCAAAACTAACTTTACAACACTGTGTGTGAAACTACATGCTTAACTTCTTCAAAACTAACGATACAACACTGTGTGTGAAACTATGTGCTCAACTTCATGAGAACTAACCATATAACACTTTATTAGAAACTACGTGCTTAACTTCATGAAAACTAACGACACAACACAGTATGTGAAACTAAGTGCTTAACTTCTTCATAGCTAACAATACAACACTGTGTGTGAAACTAAGAGCTTAAGTTCATGAAATCTAACTATATAACACTGTATTAGATACTACGTGCTTATCTTCTTCGAAACTGAAAATACAACACTGTGTGTGAAACTATGTGCTTAACTTCATGAAATCTAACTATATAACTCTGTATTAGAAATTACGTGCTTATCTTCTTCAAAACTGACTATACAACACTGTGTGCGAAACTGTGTGCTTAACTTCATGAAATCTATCTATATAACACTATATGAGAAACTACGTACTTAACTTCATGAAAACTAATGATTCAACAGTGTATGTGAAACCTCGTGCTTAACTACTTGAGAACTTACCATATATATAAAACACTGTATTAGAAACTACGTGCTTAAATTCTTCAAAGCTAACTCTACAACACTTTGTGTGAAACTACATACTTAACTTCTTCAAAACTTACGATACAACACTGTGTGTGAAAATATGTGCTTAATTTCATGAAATCTAACCATATAACACTGTATTACAAAGTACGTGCTTAATTTCATGGAAACTAACGATACAGCACAGTATTTAATACTAAGTGCTTAACTTCTTCAAACTAACAATAAAACACTGTGTGTGAAACGATGTGCTTAACTTCATGAAATCCAACTATATAACACTATATGTGAAACTACATACTTAACTTCATGAAAACTATCGATACAACACAGTCTGCGAAAATATGTGCTTAATTTCAGCAAATCTAACTATATAAAACTATATGAGAAACTACGTATTTAACCTCATGACAACTAATGATACAACACTGTATGCGAGACTATGTACTTAACTACATGAGAACCTACCATAAACACTGTATTAGAACTTACGTGCTCATTTTCATGGAAACCAGCAATACAACACTGTGTGTGAAACTACATGCTTAACTTCTTCAAAACTAACGATCCAACACTGTGTGTGAAACTATGTGCTTAACTTCTTGAAATCTAACTATATAACACTGTATTAGAAACTACGTGCTTATCTTCTTCTAAACTAACGATACAACACTGTGTGCGAAACTATGTGCTAAACTTCATGAAATCTAACTATATAACACTAAATGAGAAACTATGTACTTAACTTCATGAAAATTAATGATACAACACTGTATGTGAATCTACGTTCTTAACTACATGAGAATTTACCATGTAACACTGTATTAGAAAACTACGTGTTTAACCTCATGAAATCTAACTATATAACACTGTATTAGAAACTATGTGCTTATCTTCTTCGAAACTGACGATACAACATTTTGTGTGAAACTATGTGCCTAACTTCATGAAATCTAACTATATAACAGTATATGAGAAACTATGTACTTAACTTCATGAAAACTAATGATACAACAGTGTATGTGAAACTATGTGCTTATCTACATGTGAACCTACCATATAACACTGTATTAGAACATACGTGCTTATCTTCATGGAAACTTACAATACTATGTGCTTAACTTCATGAAATCCAACTATATAACACTATAATAGAATCTACGTGCTTATCTTCTTCGAAACTGATGATACAACACTGTGTGTGAAACTATGTGCTTAACTTCATGAAATCTAACTATATAAAACTGAAGTAGAAACTACGTGCTTATCTTCCTCGAAACCGACGATACAACACTGTGTGCGAAACTATGTGCTAAACTTCATGAAATCTAACTATATAACACTATATGTGAAACTATGTTCTTAACTTCAGGAAAAGTAATGATACAACAGTGTATGTGAAACTATGTGCTTAACTACATGAGAACATACCATATAACACTGTATTAGAACATACATGCTTATCTTCATGGAAACTAACAATACAACACTGTGTGTGAAACTAAATGCTTAACTTTTTCAAAACTAACGATACAACACTGTGGGTGAAACTATGTGCTTAACTACATGAAACCTTACCATATAACACTGTATTAGAAACTACGTGCTTAACTTCTTCAAAACTAACTTTACAACACTGTGTGTGAAACTACATGCTTAACTTCTTCAAAACTAACGACACAACACTGTGTGTGAAAGTATGTGCTCAACTTCATAAGAACCAATCATATAACACTGTATTAGAAACTACGTGATTAACTTCATGAAAACTAACGACACAACACAGTATGTGAAAATAAGTGCTTAACTTCATGAAATCCAACTATATAACACTATATGTGAAACTACATACTTAACTTCATGAAAACTAACGATACAACAGTCTGCGAAACTACGTGCTTAACTAAATGAAATCTAACTATATAACACTATATGAGAAACTACGTACTTAACTTCATGAAAACTAATGAGACAACACTGTATGTGAAACTATGTGCTTAACTATAGGAGAACCTACCACATAACACTCTAATAGAAACTACGTGCTTCTCTTCTTCGAAACAAACGATACAACACTGTGTGTGAAACTATGTGCTCAACATCATGAGAACTTACCATATAACACTGTTTTAGAAACTACGTGCTTAACTTCAAGAAAACTAAAGACACAACACAGTATGTGAAACTAATGCTCAACTTCTTCAAAACTAATAACACAACACTTGGTGTGAAACTATGTGCTTAACTTCATGAAATCTAACTATATAACACTATATGTGAAACTACGTACTTAACTTCATGAAAACTAATGATACAACAGTGTATGTGAAACTATGTGCTTAACTACATGAGAACTTACCATATAACACTGTATTAGAAACTACGTGCTTAACATCTTCAAAACTAACTTTACAATACTCTGTGTGAAACTACATTCTTAACTTCTTCAAAACTAATGATACAACACTGTATGTGATACTATGTGCTTAACTACATGAGAACCTACCACATAACACTCTATTAGAAACTACGTGCTTATCTTCTTCGAAACTAACGATACAACACTGTGTGTGAAACTATGTGCTCAACCTCATGAGAACTTACCATATAACACTGTATTAGAAACTACGTGCTTAACTTCATGAAATCTAACGACACAACACAGTATGTGAAACTAAGTGCTTAACTTCTTCAAAACTACCAATACAACACTGTGTGTGAAACTATGTGCTGAACGTCATGAAATCTAACTATATAACACTATATGAAAAATTACACACTTAACTTCATGAAAACTAATGATACAACACTATATGTGAAACTACGTACTTAACTTCATGAAAACTAACGATACAACACAGTGTGCGAAACTACATGTTTAACTTCATGAAATCTAACTATATAACACTATATGAGAAACTACGTACTTAACTTCATGAAAATTAATGATACAACACTGTATGTGAAACTATGTGCTTAACTACATGAGAACCTACCATATAACACTGTATTAGAAACTACGTGCTTAACTTCTTCAAAACTAACATTACAACACTGTGTGTGAAACTACAAGCTTAATTTCTTCAAAACTAACGATACAACACTGTGCGTGAAACTATGTGCTCAACTTCATGAGTACTTACCATATAACACTGTATTAGAAACTACGTGCTTATCGTCATGAAAACTAACGACAGAACACAGTATGTATAATTAAGTGCTTAACACCTTTAAAACTAACAATACAACACTGTGTGTGAAACTACGTTCTTAACTTCATGAAATCCAACTGTATAACACTATATGTGAAACTACGTACTTAACTTCATGAAAACTAACGATACAAAACAGTTTGTGAAACTACATGCTTAACTTCATGAAATCTAACTATATAACACTACATGAGAAACTACGTACTTAAATTCATGAAAACTAATGATACAACACTGTATGTGAAAATACGTGCTTAACTACATGAGAACTTACAACATAACACTCTATTAGAAACTACGTGCTTCTCATCTTCGAAAGTAACTGTACAACTCTGTGTGTGAAACTATGAGCTCAACGTCATGAGAACTTAACTTATAACACTGTATTAGAAACTACGTGCCTACCTTCATGAAAACTAACGACACAACACAGTATGTGAAACTAAGTGCTTAACTTCTTCAAAACTAACAATACAACACTGTGTGGTAAACTATGTGCTTAACTTCATGAAATCTAACTATATAACACTCTATTAAAAACTACGTGCTTATCTTCTTCGAAAATGACGATACAACACTGTATGTGAAACTATGTGCTTAACTATATTAAAACTTACCATATAACACTGTATTAGAACCTACGTGCTTAACGTCATGAAAACTAAAGACACAACACATTATGTAAAACTAAGTGCTTAACTTCTTCAAAATAACAATACAACACTGTGTGTGAAACTATGTTATTAACTTCAAGAAATCCAACTTTATAACCATATATGTGAAACTACGTACTTAACTTCATGAAAACTAATGATACAACACTGTATGTGAAACTATGTGCTTAACTACGTGAGAACTTACCATATAACACTGTATTAGAAACTACGTGCTTACCTTCTTCAAAACTAACGATACAACACTGTGTGTGAAATTACATGCTTATCTTCTTCAAAACTAACGATACAACACTGTGCGTGAAACTATGTGCTGAACTTCATGAGAACTTACCATATAACACAGTGTTAGGAACTACATTCTTAACTTCATGAAAACTAACGACAAAACACAGTATGTGAAACTAGGTGCTTAACTTATACAAAACTAACAATACAACACTGTGGTTGAAACTATTTGATTAACTTCCTGAAATCCAACTATATAACACTATATGGGAATCTACGTACTTAACTTCATGAAAACTAATGATACAACACAGTCTGCGAAACTACGTGCTAAACTTCATGAAATCTAACTATATTATACTATATGAGAAACTACGTACTTAACTTCATGAAAACTAATGATATAACACTGTATGTGAAACTATGTGCTTAACTACATGGAACCTACCATATAACACTGTCTTAGAACTTACGTGCTTATATTCATGGAAACTGACAATACAACTCTGTGTGTGAAACTACATGCTTAACATCTTCAAAACTATTGATACAACACTGTGTGTGAACTAAGTGCTTAAATTCATGAAATCCTACTATATAACACTATATGTGAAACTACGTACTTAACTTCATGAAAACAAATGATACTACACAGTATGTGAAACTATGTGCATAACTACATGAGAACCTACCACATAACACTCTATTAGAAACTACGTGCTTATATTCCTCGAAACTAACTTTACAACACTGTGTGTGAAACTACATGCTTAACTTCTGCAAAGCTAACGATACAACACTTTGCGTGAAACTATGTGCTCAACTTCATGAGAACTTACCATATAACACTGTATTAGTAACTACGTGCTTAACTTCATGAAAACTAAGGACACAAAACAGTATGTGAAACTAAGTGCTTAACTTCTTCAAAACTAACAATAAAACATGTGTATGAAACTACATGCTTAACTTTTTCAAAACTAACGATACAATACTTTGTGTGAATATATGTGCTTAACTTCATGAAATCTAACTATATAACACTGTATTAGAAACTACGTGATTATCTTCTTCGAAACTAACGATACAACACTGTGTGCGAAACTATGTGCTTAACTTCATGAAATCTAACTATATAACACTATATGAGAAACTACGTACTTAACTTCATGAAAACTAATGATACAACACTGTATGTGAAACTATGTGCTTAACTACATGAGAACCTACCACATAACACTCTATTAGAAACTACGTGCTTATCTTCTTCGAAACTAACTTTACAACACTGTGTGTGAAACTACATGCTTAACTTCTTCAACACTAACGTTACAACACAGTGTGATAATACATGCTTAACATCTTCAACACTAATGATACAACACTGTGTGTATAACTATGTGCTTAACTTCATGAAATCCAACTATATAACACTATATGTGAATCTACGTACTTAACTTCATGCAAACTCACGATACAACACAGTCTGCGAAACTAAGTGCTTAACTTCATGAAATCTAACTATATAACACTATATAAGACACTACATACTTAACTTCATGAAAACTAATGATACAACACTGTATGTGAAACTGTGTGCTTAACTACATGGAACCTACCATATACCACTGTATTTGAACTTGCGTGCTTATCTCATGGAAACTAACAATACAACACTGTGTGTGAAACTACATGCTTAACATCTTCAAAACTAACGATACAACACTGTGTGTATAATTATGTACTTAACTTCATGGAATCCAACTAAATAAAACTATATGTGAAACTACGTACTTAACTTCATGAAAACTAAAGACACAACACAGTCTGCGAAACTACGTACTTAACTTCATGAAATCTAACTCTATAACACTATATGAGAAACTACGTACTTAACTTCATGAAAACCAATGATACAACACTGCATGTGGAACAATGCCTTAACTACATGAGAACCTACCACATAAGAGTCTATTAAAATCTACGTGCTTATCTTCTACGAAACTAACTTTACAAGACTGTGTGTGAAACTACATGCTTAACTTCTTCAAAACTAACGACACATCACTGTGCGTGAAACTATGTGCTCAACTTCATGAGAACTTACCATGTAACACTGTATTGGAAACTACGTGCTTAACTTCATGAAGCCTAACGACACAACACAGTATGTGAATCTAAGTGCTTAACTTCTTCAAAACTATCAATACAACACTGTGTGTGAAACGATGTGCTTAACTTCCTGAAATCCAACTATATAACACTATATGTGAAACTAAGTACTTAACTTCATGAAAACTAACGATACAACACAGTCTGCAAAAATACGTGCTTAACTTCATGGAATCTAACTATATAACACTATAAGAGAAACTACATACTTAACTTCATGAAAACCAATGATACAACACTGTATGTGAAACTGTGTGCTTAATTACATGAGAACCTACCATATAACACTGTATAAGATACTACGTGCTTATCTTCATGGAAACTAACAATACAGCACTGTGTGTGAAACTACATGCTTAATTTCTTCAAAACTAACCATACAACAATGTGTGTCAAACTATGTGGTTAACTTCATGAAATCCAACTATATAACACTGTATTAGAAACTACGTGCTTATCTTCTTCAAAACTGACGATACAACACTGGGTGTGAAACTATGTGCTTAACTTCATGAAATCTAACTATATAACCCTGTATTAGAAACTACGTGCTTAACTTCATGAAAACTAACGATACAACACTGTGTGTGAAACTATGTGCTTAACTTCATGAAATCTAACTATATAACACTGTATTAGAAACTACGTGCTTACCTTCTTCGAAACTAACGATACAACACTGTGTGTGAAACTATGTGCTTAACTTCATGAAATCTAACTATATAACACTATATGAGAAACTACGTGCTTAACTTCATGAAAACTAATGATACAACAGCGTATGTGAAACTACGTGCTTAACTACATGAGAACTTACCATATAACACTGTATTAGAAACTACGTGGTTAACTTCTTCAAAACTAACTTTACAACACTGTGTGTGAAACTACAAGCTTAACTTCCTTCAAAACAAACGATACAACACTGTGTGTGAAACTATGTTCTCAACTTCATGAGAACTAATCATATAACACTGTATTAGAAACTACGTGCTTATCATCATGAAAACTAACGACACAACACAGTATGGGAAACTAAGTGCTTAACTTCTTCAAAATTAACAATACAACACTGTGTGTGAAAATATGTGCTTAACTTCATGAAATGCTAACTATAGAACACTATATGTGAAACTACGTACTTAACTTCATGAAAACTAATGATACAACACTGTATGTGAAACAATTTGCTTAACTACATGAGAACCTACCATATAACACTGTATTAGAAACTACGTGCTTAACTTCTTCAAAACTAACTTTACAACACTGTGTGTAAAACTACATGCTTAACTTCTTCAAAACTAACGATACAACACTGTGCGTGAAACTATGTGCTCAACTCATAAGAACTTACCTTATAACACTGTATTAGAAACTACGTGCTTAACTTCATGAAAACTAACAACACAACACATTATGTGAAACTTAGTGCTTCACTTCTTCAAAAGTAACGATACAACATTGTGTGAGAACATAGTGCTTAACTTCATGAAAACTAACGATACAACACACATATGTGAAACTAAGTGCTTAACATTTCAAAACTAACAATACAACACTGTGTTTGAAACTAGGTGCTTAAGTTCTTCAAAAGTAAGGATACAACACTGTGTGAGAAACTACGTGCTTAACTTATTCACAACTAACGATACAACACTGTTTGTGAGACTACTTGCTTAACTTATTCAAAACTAACGATACAACACTGTGTGTGAAACTATGAGCTTAACTAGATGAGAACTTACGATATAACACTGTATTAGAAACTACGTGCTTTACTTCTTCAAAATTAACGATACAACACTGTGTATGAAATTCCTAGCTGAAGTTCATGAACTAACAATATAACACAGTGTGTGAAACCATGTTCTTAACTTCATGAGAACTTATGCTATAAAACTGTATTAGCAAATATGTGCTTAAGTTCATGTAAACTAGCAATACAACACTGTGTGCGCAACTATGTGCTTAACTTCATGAAATCTAATTAGATAACACTATATGAGTAACTACATATTTAACTTCATGAAAACTAATGATACAACAGTGTATGTGAAATTACGTGCTTAACTACATTAGAACATACCATATAACACTTTATTAGAACCTACGTGCTTAACTTCTTCAAAACTAACTTTACAACACTGTGTGTGAAACTATGTGCTTAACTTCATGAAGTCCAACTATATAACACTATATGTGAAACTACGTACTTAACTTCATGAAAACTAACGACAACATCCAGTCTGCGAAACTACGTGCTTAACGTCATGAAATAAAACTATATAACAATATAGGAGAAACTACGTACTTAACTTCATGAAAACTAATGATACAAGAGTGTATGTGAAATTACGTGCTTAACTATATTAGAACATACCATATAACACTTTATTAGAACCTACGTGCTTAACTTCCTCAAAACTAACTATACAACACTGTGTGTGAAAATACATGCTTAACTTCTTCAAAACTAACAATACAACACTGTGTGTGAAACTTTGTGCTTAACTTCCTGAAATCCAACTATATAACACTATATGTGAAACTACGTACTTAACTTCATGAAAAGTAACGATACAACACAGTCTGCGAAACTACATACTTAACTTCATGAAATATAACTATATAACACTATATGAGAACCTACGTACTTAACTTCATGAAAATTAATGATACAACACTGTATGTGAAACTATGTGCTTAACTACATGAGAACCTACCATATAACACTGTATTAGTACTTACGTGCTTATAATCATGGAAACTAGCAATACAACACTGTGTGTGAAACTACATGCTTGACTTGTTGAAAACAAACGATACAACACTGTGTGTGAAACTATGTGCTTAACTTCATGAAATCTAACTTTATAACACTGTATTATAAACTGCGTGCTTATTTTCTTCAAAACTAACGATACAACACTGTGTGTGAAACTATGTGCTAAAGTTCATGAAATCAAATTATATAACCCTATATGAGAGACTACATACTTACCTTCAAGAAAACTAATGATACAACAGTGTATGTGAAACTACGTGCTTAACTACATGAGAACTTACCATATAACAATGTAGTAGAAACTACGTGCTTAACGTTTTCAAAACTAAATTTACAACACTTTGTGTGAAACTACATGCTTAACTTCTTCAAAACTAATGATACAACACTGTATGTGAAACTATCTGCTTAACTACATGAGAACCTATTATATAACACTCTATTAGAAACTACGTGCTTAACTCCTTCGAAACTAACGATACAACACTGTGTGTGAAACCATGTGCTCAACCTCATGAGACCTTAACGTATAACACTGTATTAGAAACTACGTGCTTAACTTCTTGAAAAATAAGGACAAAACACAGTATGTGAAACTAAGTGCTTAACATCTTCAAAACTAACGATACAACACTGTTTGTGAAACTATGTGCTTAAGTACATGAGAACTTACCATATAACACTGTATTAGAAACTACGTGCTTAACTTCTTCAAAACTAAGGACAAAACACAGTATGTAAAATTAATTGTTTAACTTCTTCAAAATTAACATTATAACACTGTATGTGAAAGTATGTGCTTAAATTCCTGAAATCCAGCTATATAAAACTATATGAGAAACTAAGCACTTAACTTCATGAAAAATAACGATACAACACAGTCTGCGAAACTATGTGCTGAACTTCATGAAATCTACCTATATACACTATATGGAAACTACGTACTTACCTTCATGAAAACTAATGATACAACAATCTATGTGACAGTATGTGCTTACCTACATGAGAACCTACCATATACCACTGTATTAGAACTTACGTGTTTATCTTCAGGAAAATAACAATACAACATTGTGTGTGAAACTACCTGCTTATCTACTTCGAAACTAATGATACAACACTGTGTGCGAAACTTTGTGCTAAACTTCATGAAATCTAACTATATAACACTATATGAGAAACTACGTTCTTAAAAACTAATGATACAACAGTGTATGTGAAACTACGTGCTAAACTACATGAGAACTTACCACATAAATTTGTATTAGAAACTACGTGCTTAACTTCTTCAAAACTAACTTTACAACACTGTGTGTGAAACTACATGCTTAACTTTTTCAAACCTAATGATACAACACTGTGTGTGAAACCATGTGCTCAACTTCATGAGAACTATTATATAAAACTGTATTAGAAACTACGTGCTTAACGTCATGAAAACTAACAACACAACACAGTATGTAAAAATAAGTGCTTAACTTCTTCAAACTAACACTACAACACTGTGTGTGAAACTATGTGCTTAACTTCATGAATTCCAATTATATAACACTATATCTGAAACTACGTACTTAACTTCATAAAAATCAACGACGCAACGCAGTCTGCGAAACTACGTGCTTATCGTCAGGAAATCTAACTATATAACACTATATGAGAAACTACGTACTTAACTTCATGAAAACTAATAATACAACACTGTATGTTAAATTGTGTGCTAACTACATGAGAACCTACCATATAGCACTGTATAAGAAACTACGTGCTTAACTTCTTCAAAACTAAAATTACAACACAGTGTGTGAATCTACATGCTTAACTTCGTCAAAACAAACGATACAACACTGTGTGTGAAACTATGTGCTTAACTTCATGAAATCTAACTATATAACACTGTGTTAGAAACTACGTGCTTATCTTCTTCGAAACTGACGATACAACCCTGTGTGTGAAACTATGTGCTAAACTTCATTAAATCTAACTATATAACACTATATGAGAAACTACATACTTAACTTCATGGAAACTAATGATACAACACTGTATGTGAAAATATGTGCTTAACTACAAGAGAATTTACCATATAACACTTTATTAGAATCTATGTGCTTATCTTCTTCAAAACTAACGTTACAACACTGTGTGTAACTATATGCTTAACTTCTTCAAAAGTAAGGATACAACACAGTGCTTGAAACTAAGTCCTCAACTTCATGAGAACTTACCATATAACACTGTATTAGAAACTACGTGCTTAATTCATGAAAACTAACGACACAACACAGTATGTGAAACTAAGGGCTTAACTTCTTCAAAACTAATAATACAACATTGTTTGTGAAACTATGTGCTTAACGTCCTGAAATCCAACTATATAACACGGTATGTGAAACTACGTACTTAACTTCATGAAAAATAACGATAAAACACAGTCTGTGAAACTACGTGCTTAACGTCATGAAATCTAACTATATAACACTGTATTAGAAACTATATACTTAACCTCATGAAAACTATTGATACAACATTGTATGTGAAACTATGTGCTTAACTACATGAGAGATTACCATATAACACTGTATTAGAAACTGCGTGGATAACTTCTTCAAATCTAACTTTACAACACTGTGTGTAAAATTGCATGCTTAACTTCTACAAAAGTAACGATACAACACTGTGTGTAAAACTATGTGCTCAACTTCATGAGAACAAATCATATAACACTGTATTAGAAACTACGTCCTTAACGTCATGAAAACAAACGACACAACACAGTATATAATACTAAGTGCTTAACTTCTTCAAACTAACAATACAACACTGTGTGTGAAACTATGTTCTTAACTTCATGACCCAACTATATAACACTACATGTGAAACTCCGTACTTAACTTCAAGAAAACTAATGATGAAACACAGTCTGCGAAACTATGTGCTAAACTTCATTAAATCTAACTATATAAAACTATATGAGAAACCACGTACTTAATTTCATGAAAACTAATGATACAACACTGTGTGTGAAACTATGTGCTTAACATCATGAATGTAACTATATAAAACTGTATTAGAATCTACCTGCTTATCTTCTTCGAAACTGACGATGCAACACTGTGTGCGAAATATGTGCTTAACTTCATGAAATCTAACTATATAACACTATATGAGAAACTACCTACTTAACTTCATGAAAACTAATGAGACAACACTGTATGTGAAACTATGTGCTTAAATACATGGAGCCTACCATATAACACTCTATTAGAACTTACATGTTTATCTTCATGGAAACTAACAATACAACACTGTGTGTGAATCTACATGCTTAACATCTTCAAAACTAAAGATACAACACTGTGTGTGAAACTATGTGCTTAACTTCATGATCCAATTATATAACACTATATGTGAAACTACGTACTTACCTTCATGAAAACTAACGATACAACACAGTCTGCGAAACTACGTGCTTAATTTCATGAAATCTAACTATATAACACTGTATTAGAAACTACGTGCTTATCTTCTTCGAAACAAAAGATACAACACTGTGTGCGAAACTATGTGGTAAACTTCATGAAATCTAACTACATAACACTATATGAGAAACTATGTATTTAACTTCATGAAAAGTAATGATACAACAGTGTATGTGAAACTACGTGCTTAACTACATGAGAACTTACCATATAACACTGTCTTAGACACTACGTGCTTAACTTCATGAAATCTAACTATATAACACTGTGTTATAAATTACGTGCTTATCTTCTTCGAAACTGACGATACAACACTGTGTGTGAAACTATGTGATTAACTTCAAGAAATCTAACTATATACCACTGTATTACAAACTACGTGCTTATCTTCTTCGAAACTGACAATACAACACTGTGTGTGAAACTATGTGCTTAAATGCATGAAATCTAAATATATAACAATATATGAGAAACTACGTACTTAACTTCATGAAAACTAATGATACAACACTGTATGTGAAACTATGTGCTTAAGTGCATGAGAACCTACCATATAACACTGTATAAGAAACTACGTACTTTACTTCTTCAAAACTAACGATACAACATTGTGTGTGAAACTATGTGCTTAACTTCATGAACTCTAACTATATAACACTGTATTAGAAACGACGTGCTTATCTTCTTCGAAACTGACGATACAACACTGTGTGTGAAAATATGTGCTTAACTTCATGAAACTTAACTATATAACACTGTCTTAGAAACTACGTCCTTAACTTCATGAAAAGTAATTATACAACAGTGTATGTAAAATTATGTGCTTAACTACATGAGAACCTACCATATAACACTGTTTTAGAACTTACGTGCTTATCTTCATGGAAACTAACAATACAACACTGTGTGTGGAACTACATGCTTAACTTCTTCAAAACTAACGATACAACACTGTGTGTGAAATTATGTGCTTAACTTCATGAAATCGAACTATATAACACTGTATTAGAAACTACGTGCTTATCTTCCTCGAAACTGACGATTCAACACTGTGTGTTACTATGTGCTTAACTTTATGAAATCTAACTATATAACATTGTATTAGAAACTACGTACTTAACTTCATGAAAACTAATGATACAACAGTGTATGTGAAACTACGTGCTTAACTACATGAGAATTTACCATATATCAGTGTATTAGAAACTACGTGCTTATCCTATTCGAAACTAACGATACAACACTGTGTGCGAAACTATGTGAAAAACGTCATGAAATCTACTTATATAACACTGTATTAGAAACTACGTGCTTATCTTATTCGAAATTAACGATACAACACTGTGTGCAAAACTATGTGCAAAACTTCATCAAATCTAACTATATAACACTATATGAGAAACTATTTACTTAACTTAATGAAAACTAATGATACAACAGTGTATGTTAAACTACGTGCTTAACTACATGAGAACGGACCATATAACACTGTAGTAAAAACTACGTGCTTAACTTCATGAAATCTAACTATATAACACTGTATTATAAATTACGTGCTTATCTTCTTCGAAACTGACGATACAACACTGTGTGTGAAACTATGTGATTAACTTCAAGAAATCTAACTATATACCACTGTATTACGAACTACGTGCTTATCTTCTTCGAAACTGACGATACAACACTGTGTGTGAAACTATGTGCTTAAAATCTTCAAAACTAACGATACAACACTGTTTGTGAAACTACGTGCTCAACTTCATGAGAACTGAAGACACAACACAGTATTTGAAACTAAGAGCTTAACTTCTTCAAAACTAACAATACAACACTGGGTGTGAAACTATGTGCTTATCTACATGAGAACTTACCATATAACACTGTGTTAGAAACTACGTGCTTACCATCTTCGAAACCAACTTTGCAACACTGTGTGTGAAAATACATGCTTAAATTATTCAAAACTAAAGATACAACACTGTGTGTGAAACTATGTGCTTAACTTCATGAACTCTAACTATATAACACTGTATTAGAACGACATGCTTATCTTCTTCGAAACTGACGATTCAACACTGTGTGTGAAACTATGTGCTTAACTTCATGAAATCTAACTATATAACACTGTCTTAGAAACTACATGCTTATCTTCTTAGAAACTAACGATACAACACTGTGTGCAAAACTATGTGCTAAACTTCATGAAATCTAACTATATAACACTACATGAGAAACTAGGTAGTTAACTTTATGAAAACTAATGATACAACAGTGTATGTGAAACTATGTGGTTAACTACATGAGAACCTACCATATAACACTGTATTAGAACTTATGTGCTTATCTTAATAGAAACTAACAATACAACACTGTGTGTGAAACTACATGCTTAACTTCTTCAAAACTAACGATACAACACTGTGTGTGAAAATATGTGCTTAACCCATGAAATCTAAATATATAACACTGTAACTGTAAACTACGTGCTTAACGTCATGAAATCTATCTATATAACACTATATGTGAAACTAAGTACTTAACTTCATGAAAACTAACGATACAAAACTGTCTGAGAAACTACGTGCTTAACGTAATGAAATCTAACTATATAACACTATATGAGAAACTACCTTCTTAACTTCATGAAAACTAATGATACAACACTGTAGTGAAACTATGTGCTTAACTACATGAGAACCTACCATATAACACTGTATAAGAAACTACGTACTTCTTCAAAACTAACTATACAACATTGTGTGTGAAACTATGTGCTTAACATCATGAACTCTAACTATATAACACTGTATTAGAACAACGTGCTTATCTTCTTCGATACTGACGATACAACACTGTGTGTGAAACTATGTGCTTAACTTCATGAAATCTAACTATATAACACTGTCTTAGAAACTACGTCCTTAACTTCATGAAAACTAATGATACAACAGTGTATGTAAAATTATGTGCTTAACTACATGAGAACCTACCATATAACACTGTATTAGAACTTACGTGCTTATCTTCATGGAAACTAACAATACAACACTGTGTGTGGAACTACATGCTTAACTTCTTCAAAACTAACGATACAACACTGTGTGTGAAAATATGTGCTTAACTCATGAAATCTAAATATATAACACTGTATCTGTAAACTACGTTCTTAACGTCATGAAATCTATCTATATAACACTATATGAGAAACTACGTACTTAACTTCATGAAAATTAATGATACAACACTGTATGTGAAACTATGTACTTAACTACATGAGAACCTACCAGATAACACTGTATAAGAATCTACGTTCTTAACTTCTTCAAAACAAAAGTTACAACACATTGTGTGAAAGTACATGCTTAAATTCTTCAAAACGAACGATACAACACTGTGTGTGAAACTATGTGCTTAACTTCATGACATCTAACTACATAACACTATATGAGAAACTATGTACTTAACTTCATGAAAACTAGTGACACAACACTGTATGTGAGAGTATGTGCTTAAATACATGAGAAGCTACCACATAACACTCTATTAGAAACTACGTGCTTATCATCCCTCGAAACAAAATTTACAAATCTGTGTGTCAAACTACATGCTTAACTTCTTCAAAACTAACGATACAACACTGTGCGTGAAACTATGTGCCCAACTTCTTGAGAACTTACCATGTAACAATGTGTTAGAAACTATGTGCTTAACTTCATGAAACCTAACGACACAACACAGTATGTGAAACTAAGTGCTTAACTTCTTCAAAACTAACAATACATCACTGTGTGTGAAACTATGTGCTTAACTTCATGAAATCTAACTATATCACACTGTATTAGAAACTACGTGCTTATCTTCTTCGAAACAAACTATACAACACTGTGTGCGAAACTATGTGCTAAACTCCATGAAATCTAACTATATAACACTATATGAGAAATTATGTACTTAACGTCATGAAAACTAATGATACATCAGTGTATGTGAAACTATGTGCTTAAATACATGAGAACATACCATATACCACTGTATTAGAACTTACGTGTTTATCTTCAGGAAAATAACAATACAACATTGTGTGTGAAACTACCTGCTTATCTACTTCGAAACTAATGATACAACACTGTGTGCGAAACTTTGTGCTAAACTTCATGAAATCTAACTATATAACACTATATGAGAAACTACGTTCTTAAAAACTAATGATACAACAGTGTATGTGAAACTACGTGCTAAACTACATGAGAACTTACCACATAAATTTGTATTAGAAACTACGTGCTTAACTTCTTCAAAACTAACTTTACAACACTGTGTGTGAAACTACATGCTTAACTTTTTCAAACCTAATGATACAACACTGTGTGTGAAACCATGTGCTCAACTTCATGAGAACTATTATATAAAACTGTATTAGAAACTACGTGCTTAACGTCATGAAAACTAACAACACAACACAGTATGTAAAAATAAGTGCTTAACTTCTTCAAACTAACACTACAACACTGTGTGTGAAACTATGTGCTTAACTTCATGAATTCCAATTATATAACACTATATCTGAAACTACGTACTTAACTTCATAAAAATCAACGATGCAACGCAGTCTGCGAAACTACGTGCTTATCGTCAGGAAATCTAACTATATAACACTATATGAGAAACTACGTACTTAACTTCATGAAAACTAATAATACAACACTGTATGTTAAATTGTGTGCTAACTACATGAGAACCTACCATATAGCACTGTATAAGAAACTACGTGCTTAACTTCTTCAAAACTGAAATTACAACACAGTGTGTGAATCTACATGCTTAACTTCGTCAAAACAAACGATACAACACTGTGTGTGAAACTATGTGCTTAACTTCATGAAATCTAACTATATAACACTGTGTTAGAAACTACGTGCTTATCTTCTTCGAAACTGACGATACAACCCTGTGTGTGAAACTATGTGCTAAACTTCATTAAATCTAACTATATAACACTATATGAGAAACTACGTACTTAACTTCATGGAAACTAATGATACAACACTGTATGTGAAAATATGTGCTTAACTACAAGAGAATTTACCATATAACACTTTATTAGAATCTATGTGCTTATCTTCTTCAAAACTAACGTTACAACACTGTGTGTAACTATATGCTTAACTTCTTCAAAAGTAAGGATACAACACAGTGCTTGAAACTAAGTCCTCAACTTCATGAGAACTTACCATATAACACTGTATTAGAAACTACGTGCTTAATTCATGAAAACTAACGACACAACACAGTATGTGAAACTAAGGGCTTAACTTCTTCAAAACTAATAATACAACATTGTTTGTGAAACTATGTGCTTAACGTCCTGAAATCCAACTATATAACACGGTATGTGAAACTACGTACTTAACTTCATGAAAAATAACGATAAAACACAGTCTGTGAAACTACGTGCTTAACGTCATGAAATCTAACTATATAACACTGTATTAGAAACTATATACTTAACCTCATGAAAACTATTGATACAACATTGTATGTGAAACTATGTGCTTAACTACATGAGAGATTACCATATAACACTGTATTAGAAACTGCGTGGATAACTTCTTCAAATCTAACTTTACAACACTGTGTGTAAAATTGCATGCTTAACTTCTACAAAAGTAACGATACAACACTGTGTGTAAAACTATGTGCTCAACTTCATGAGAACAAATCATATAACACTGTATTAGAAACTACGTCCTTAACGTCATGAAAACAAACGACACAACACAGTATATAATACTAAGTGCTTAACTTCTTCAAACTAACAATACAACACTGTGTGTGAAACTATGTTCTTAACTTCATGACCCAACTATATAACACTACATGTGAAACTCCGTACTTAACTTCAAGAAAACTAATGATGAAACACAGTCTGCGAAACTATGTGCTAAACTTCATTAAATCTAACTATATAAAACTATATGAGAAACCACGTACTTAATTTCATGAAAACTAATGATACAACACTGTGTGTGAAACTATGTGCTTAACATCATGAATGTAACTATATAAAACTGTATTAGAATCTACCTGCTTATCTTCTTCGAAACTGACGATGCAACACTGTGTGCGAAATATGTGCTTAACTTCATGAAATCTAACTATATAACACTATATGAGAAACTACCTACTTAACTTCATGAAAACTAATGAGACAACACTGTATGTGAAACTATGTGCTTAAATACATGGAGCCTACCATATAACACTCTATTAGAACTTACATGTTTATCTTCATGGAAACTAACAATACAACACTGTGTGTGAATCTACATGCTTAACATCTTCAAAACTAAAGATACAACACTGTGTGTGAAACTATGTGCTTAACTTCATGATCCAATTATATAACACTATATGTGAAACTACGTACTTACCTTCATGAAAACTAACGATACAACACAGTCTGCGAAACTACGTGCTTAATTTCATGAAATCTAACTATATAACACTGTATTAGAAACTACGTGCTTATCTTCTTCGAAACAAAAGATACAACACTGTGTGCGAAACTATGTGGTAAACTTCATGAAATCTAACTACATAACACTATATGAGAAACTATGTATTTAACTTCATGAAAAGTAATGATACAACAGTGTATGTGAAACTACGTGCTTAACTACATGAGAACTTACCATATAACACTGTCTTAGACACTACGTGCTTAACTTCATGAAATCTAACTATATAACACTGTGTTATAAATTACGTGCTTATCTTCTTCGAAACTGACGATACAACACTGTGTGTGAAACTATGTGATTAACTTCAAGAAATCTAACTATATACCACTGTATTACAAACTACGTGCTTATCTTCTTCGAAACTGACAATACAACACTGTGTGTGAAACTATGTGCTTAAATGCATGAAATCTAAATATATAACAATATATGAGAAACTACGTACTTAACTTCATGAAAACTAATGATACAACACTGTATGTGAAACTATGTGCTTAAGTGCATGAGAACCTACCATATAACACTGTATAAGAAACTACGTACTTTACTTCTTCAAAACTAACGATACAACATTGTGTGTGAAACTATGTGCTTAACTTCATGAACTCTAACTATATAACACTGTATTAGAACGACGTGCTTATCTTCTTCGAAACTGACGATACAACACTGTGTGTGAAAATATGTGCTTAACTTCATGAAACTTAACTATATAACACTGTCTTAGAAACTACGTCCTTAACTTCATGAAAAGTAATTATACAACAGTGTATGTAAAATTATGTGCTTAACTACATGAGAACCTACCATATAACACTGTTTTAGAACTTACGTGCTTATCTTCATGGAAACTAACAATACAACACTGTGTGTGGAACTACATGCTTAACTTCTTCAAAACTAACGATACAACACTGTGTGTGAAATTATGTGCTTAACTTCATGAAATCGAACTATATAACACTGTATTAGAAACTACGTGCTTATCTTCCTCGAAACTGACGATTCAACACTGTGTGTTACTATGTGCTTAACTTTATGAAATCTAACTATATAACATTGTATTAGAAACTACGTACTTAACTTCATGAAAACTAATGATACAACAGTGTATGTGAAACTACGTGCTTAACTACATGAGAATTTACCATATATCAGTGTATTAGAAACTACGTGCTTATCCTATTCGAAACTAACGATACAACACTGTGTGCGAAACTATGTGAAAAACGTCATGAAATCTACTTATATAACACTGTATTAGAAACTACGTGCTTATCTTATTCGAAATTAACGATACAACACTGTGTGCAAAACTATGTGCAAAACTTCATCAAATCTAACTATATAACACTATATGAGAAACTATTTACTTAACTTAATGAAAACTAATGATACAACAGTGTATGTTAAACTACGTGCTTAACTACATGAGAACGGACCATATAACACTGTAGTAAAAACTACGTGCTTAACTTCATGAAATCTAACTATATAACACTGTATTATAAATTACGTGCTTATCTTCTTCGAAACTGACGATACAACACTGTGTGTGAAACTATGTGATTAACTTCAAGAAATCTAACTATATACCACTGTATTACGAACTACGTGCTTATCTTCTTCGAAACTGACGATACAACACTGTGTGTGAAACTATGTGCTTAAAATCTTCAAAACTAACGATACAACACTGTTTGTGAAACTACGTGCTCAACTTCATGAGAACTGAAGACACAACACAGTATTTGAAACTAAGAGCTTAACTTCTTCAAAACTAACAATACAACACTGGGTGTGAAACTATGTGCTTATCTACATGAGAACTTACCATATAACACTGTGTTAGAAACTACGTGCTTACCATCTTCGAAACCAACTTTGCAACACTGTGTGTGAAAATACATGCTTAAATTATTCAAAACTAAAGATACAACACTGTGTGTGAAACTATGTGCTTAACTTCATGAACTCTAACTATATAACACTGTATTAGAACGACATGCTTATCTTCTTCGAAACTGACGATTCAACACTGTGTGTGAAACTATGTGCTTAACTTCATGAAATCTAACTATATAACACTGTCTTAGAAACTACATGCTTATCTTCTTAGAAACTAACGATACAACACTGTGTGCAAAACTATGTGCTAAACTTCATGAAATCTAACTATATAACACTACATGAGAAACTAGGTAGTTAACTTTATGAAAACTAATGATACAACAGTGTATGTGAAACTATGTGGTTAACTACATGAGAACCTACCATATAACACTGTATTAGAACTTATGTGCTTATCTTAATAGAAACTAACAATACAACACTGTGTGTGAAACTACATGCTTAACTTCTTCAAAACTAACGATACAACACTGTGTGTGAAAATATGTGCTTAACCCATGAAATCTAAATATATAACACTGTAACTGTAAACTACGTGCTTAACGTCATGAAATCTATCTATATAACACTATATGTGAAACTAAGTACTTAACTTCATGAAAACTAACGATACAAAACTGTCTGAGAAACTACGTGCTTAACGTAATGAAATCTAACTATATAACACTATATGAGAAACTACCTTCTTAACTTCATGAAAACTAATGATACAACACTGTAGTGAAACTATGTGCTTAACTACATGAGAACCTACCATATAACACTGTATAAGAAACTACGTACTTCTTCAAAACTAACTATACAACATTGTGTGTGAAACTATGTGCTTAACATCATGAACTCTAACTATATAACACTGTATTAGAACAACGTGCTTATCTTCTTCGATACTGACGATACAACACTGTGTGTGAAACTATGTGCTTAACTTCATGAAATCTAACTATATAACACTGTCTTAGAAACTACGTCCTTAACTTCATGAAAACTAATGATACAACAGTGTATGTAAAATTATGTGCTTAACTACATGAGAACCTACCATATAACACTGTATTAGAACTTACGTGCTTATCTTCATGGAAACTAACAATACAACACTGTGTGTGGAACTACATGCTTAACTTCTTCAAAACTAACGATACAACACTGTGTGTGAAAATATGTGCTTAACTCATGAAATCTAAATATATAACACTGTATCTGTAAACTACGTTCTTAACGTCATGAAATCTATCTATATAACACTATATGAGAAACTACGTACTTAACTTCATGAAAATTAATGATACAACACTGTATGTGAAACTATGTACTTAACTACATGAGAACCTACCAGATAACACTGTATAAGAATCTACGTTCTTAACTTCTTCAAAACAAAAGTTACAACACATTGTGTGAAAGTACATGCTTAAATTCTTCAAAACGAACGATACAACACTGTGTGTGAAACTATGTGCTTAACTTCATGACATCTAACTACATAACACTATATGAGAAACTATGTACTTAACTTCATGAAAACTAGTGACACAACACTGTATGTGAGAGTATGTGCTTAAATACATGAGAAGCTACCACATAACACTCTATTAGAAACTACGTGCTTATCATCCCTCGAAACAAAATTTACAAATCTGTGTGTCAAACTACATGCTTAACTTCTTCAAAACTAACGATACAACACTGTGCGTGAAACTATGTGCCCAACTTCTTGAGAACTTACCATGTAACAATGTGTTAGAAACTACGTGCTTAACTTCATGAAACCTAACGACACAACACAGTATGTGAAACTAAGTGCTTAACTTCTTCAAAACTAACAATACATCACTGTGTGTGAAACTATGTGCTTAACTTCATGAAATCTAACTATATCACACTGTATTAGAAACTACGTGCTTATCTTCTTGAAAACAAACTATACAACACTGTGTGCGAAACTATGTGCTAAACTCCATGAAATCTAACTATATAACACTATATGAGAAATTATGTACTTAACGTCATGAAAACTAATGATACATCAGTGTATGTGAAACTATGTGCTTAAATACATGAGAACCTACCATATACCACTGTATTAGAACTTACGTGTTTATCTTCAGGAAAATAACAATACAACATTGTGTGTGAAACTACCTGCTTATCTACTTCGAAACTAATGATACAACACTGTGTGCGAAACTTTGTGCTAAACTTCATGAAATCTAACTATATAACACTATATGAGAAACTACGTTCTTAAAAACTAATGATACAACAGTGTATGTGAAACTACGTGCTAAACTACATGAGAACTTACCACATAAATTTGTATTAGAAACTACGTGCTTAACTTCTTCAAAACTAACTTTACAACACTGTGTGTGAAACTACATGCTTAACTTTTTCAAACCTAATGATACAACACTGTGTGTGAAACCATGTGCTCAACTTCATGAGAACTATTATATAAAACTGTATTAGAAACTACGTGCTTAACGTCATGAAAACTAACAACACAACACAGTATGTAAAAATAAGTGCTTAACTTCTTCAAACTAACACTACAACACTGTGTGTGAAACTATGTGCTTAACTTCATGAATTCCAATTATATAACACTATATCTGAAACTACGTACTTAACTTCATAAAAATCAACGATGCAACGCAGTCTGTGAAACTACGTGCTTATCGTCAGGAAATCTAACTATATAACACTATATGAGAAACTACGTACTTAACTTCATGAAAACTAATAATACAACACTGTATGTTAAATTGTGTGCTTAACTACATGAGAACCTACCATATAGCACTGTATAAGAAACTACGTGCTTAACTTCTTCAAAACTGAAATTACAACACAGTGTGTGAATCTACATGCTTAACTTCGTCAAAACAAACGATACAACACTGTGTGTGAAACTATGTGCTTAACTTCATGAAATCTAACTATATAACACTGTGTTAGAAACTACGTGCTTATCTTCTTCGAAACTGACGATACAACCCTGTGTGTGAAACTATGTGCTAAACTTCATTAAATCTAACTATATAACACTATATGAGAAACTACGTACTTAACTTCATGGAAACTAATGATACAACACTGTATGTGAAAATATGTGCTTAACTACAAGAGAATTTACCATATAACACTTTATTAGAATCTATGTGCTTATCTTCTTCAAAACTAACGTTACAACACTGTGTGTAACTATATGCTTAACTTCTTCAAAAGTAAGGATACAACACAGTGCTTGAAACTAAGTCCTCAACTTCATGAGAACTTACCATATAACACTGTATTAGAAACTACGTGCTTAATTCATGAAAACTAACGACACAACACAGTATGTGAAACTAAGGGCTTAACTTCTTCAAAACTAATAATACAACATTGTTTGTGAAACTATGTGCTTAACGTCCTGAAATCCAACTATATAACACGGTATGTGAAACTACGTACTTAACTTCATGAAAAATAACGATAAAACACAGTCTGTGAAACTACGTGCTTAACGTCATGAAATCTAACTATATAACACTGTATTAGAAACTATATACTTAACCTCATGAAAACTATTGATACAACATTGTATGTGAAACTATGTGCTTAACTACATGAGAGATTACCATATAACACTGTATTAGAAACTTCGTGCATAACTTCTTCAAATCTAACTTTACAACACTGTGTGTAAAATTGCATGCTTAACTTCTACAAAAGTAACGATACAACACTGTGTGTAAAACTATGTGCTCAACTTCATGAGAACAAATCATATAACACTGTATTAGAAACTACGTCCTTAACGTCATGAAAACAAACGACACAACACAGTATATAATACTAAGTGCTTAACTTCTTCAAACTAACAATACAACACTGTGTGTGAAACTATGTTCTTAACTTCATGACCCAACTATATAACACTACATGTGAAACTCCGTACTTAACTTCAAGAAAACTAATGATGAAACACAGTCTGCGAAACTATGTGCTAAACTTCATTAAATCTAACTATATAAAACTATATGAGAAACCACGTACTTAATTTCATGAAAACTAATGATACAACACTGTGTGTGAAACTATGTGCTTAACATCATGAATGTAACTATATAAAACTGTATTAGAATCTACCTGCTTATCTTCTTCGAAACTGACGATGCAACACTGTGTGCGAAATATGTGCTTAACTTCATGAAATCTAACTATATAACACTATATGAGAAACTACCTACTTAACTTCATGAAAACTAATGAGACAACACTGTATGTGAAACTATGTGCTTAACTACATGGAGCCTACCATATAACACTCTATTAGAACTTACATGTTTATCTTCATGGAAACTAACAATACAACACTGTGTGTGAATCTACATGCTTAACATCTTCAAAACTAAAGATACAACACTGTGTGTGAAACTATGTGCTTAACTTCATGAAATCTAACAATATAACACTGTAATAGAAACTACGTGCTTATCTTCTTCGAAACTAACGTACAACATGTGTGCGAAACTATGTGCAAAAGTTCATGAAATCTAACTATATAACACTATATGGGAAACTATGTACTTAACTTAATGAAAACTAATGATACAACATTGTATGTGATACTACGTGCTTAACTACATGAGAACATAGCATATAACACTGTATTAGAAACTCCGTGCTTAACTTCATGAATCTAACTATATAACACTGTATTAGAAACTACATGCTTATCTTTTTCGAAACTGACGATACAACACTGTGTGTGAAACTATTTGCTTAACTTCAAGAAATCTAACTGTATTACACTATATATGAAACTACGTTCTTAACTTCATGAAAACTAACGATACAACACAGTCTGAGAAACTACGTGCTTAACTTCATGAAATCTAAGTATATAATACTATATGAGAAACTACGTACTTAACTTCATGAAAACTAATGATACAACACTGTAGTGAAACTATGTGCTTAACTACATGAGAACCTACCATATAACACTGTATTAGAACTTACGTGCTTATCTTCATGGAAACTAACAATACAACACTGTGTGTGAAACTACATGCTTAACTCCTTCAAAACTAACGATACAACACTGTGTGTGAATCTATGTGCTTAACTCCATGAAATTTAACTATATAACACTGTATGAGAAACTATGTACTTAACTTCATGAAAACTAAGGATATAACAGTGTATGTGAAACTATGTGCTTAACTGCATGAGAACTTACCATATAACATTGTATTAGAAACTACGTTCTTAACTTCTTCAAAACTAACGTTAAAACACAGTGTGTGAAACTACATGCTTAACTTCTTCAAAACTAACGATACAACACTGTGTGTGAAACTATGTGCTTAACTACTTGAAACCTACCATATAACACTGTATTAGAACTTACGTGCTTATCTTCATGGAAACTGACAACACAACACTGTGTGTGAAAATACATGCTTAACATCTTCAATACTAACGATACAACACTGTGTGTGAAACTATGTGCTTAACTTCATGAAATCCAAGTATATAACACTATATATGAAACTACGTAATTAATTGCATGAAAACTAATGATAAAACACTGTATGTGAAACTAATTGTTTAACTAAATGGAACCTACCATATAACACTGTATTAGAACTTACGTGCTTATCTTCATGGACACTGACAATACAACACTGTGTGTGAAACTACATGCTTAACATCTTCAAAACTAACGATACAACACTGTGTGTGAAACTATGTGCTTAACTTCATGATATCCAACTATATAACACTATATGTGAAACTACGTACTTAACTTCTTCGAAATTGACGATACAACACTGTGTGCGAAACTATGTGCTTAACTTAATGAAATCTAACTATATAACACTGTATTAGAAACTACGTGCTTAACTTCTTCAAAACTAATGATACAACACTGTGTGTGAATACTATGTGCTTAACTTCATGAAATCTAACTATATAACACTGTATTAGAAACTACATGCTTATCTTCTTCGAAACTAACGATACAACACTGTGTGCGAAACTATGTGCTAAACTTCATGAAATCTAACTATATAACACTACATGAGAAACTAGGTAGTTAACTTTATGAAAACTAATGATACAACAGTGTATGTGAAACTATGTGCTTAACTACATGAGAACCTACCATATAACACTGTATTAGAACTTATGTGCTTATCTTAATGGAAACTAACAATACAACACTGTGTGTGAAACTACATGCTTAACTTCTTCAAAACTAACGATACAACACTGTGTGTGAAACTATGTGCTTAATCCATGAAATATAAATATATAACACTGTAACTGTAAACTACGTGCTTAACGTCATGAAATCTATCTATATAACACTATATGTGAAACTAAGTACTTAACTTCATGAAAACTAACGATACAAAACTGTCTGAGAAACTACGTGCTTAACGTAATGAAATCTAACTATATAACACTATATGAGAAACTACCTTCTTAACTTCATGAAAACTAATGATACAACACTGTAGTGAAACTATGTGCTTAACTACATGAGAACCTACCATATAACACTGTATAAGAAACTACGTACTTTACTTCTTCAAAACTAACTATACAACATTGTGTGTGAAACTATGTGCTTAACATCATGAACTCTAACTATATAACACTGTATTAGAACAACGTGCTTATCTTCTTCGATACTGACGATACAACACTGTGTGTGAAACTATGTGCTTAACTTCATGAAATCTAACTATATAACACTGTCTTAGAAACTACGTCCTTAACTTCATGAAAACTAATGATACAACAGTGTATGTAAAATTATGTGCTTAACTACATGAGAACCTACCATATAACACTGTATTAGAACTTACGTGCTTATCTTCATGGAAACTAACAATACAACACTGTGTGTGGAACTACATGCTTAACTTCTTCAAAACTAACGATACAACACTGTGTGTGAAACTATGTGCTTAACTTCATGAAATCTAACAATATAACACTGTAATAGAAACTACGTGCTTATCTTCTTTGAAACTAACGTACAACATGTGTGCGAAACTATGTGCAAAAGTTCATGAAATCTAACTATATAACACTATATGGGAAACTATGTACTTAACTTAATGAAAACTAATGATACAACATTGTATGTGATACTACGTGCTTAACTACATGAGAACATAGCATATAACACTGTATTAGAAACTCCGTGCTTAACTTCATGAATCTAACTATATAACACTGTATTAGAAACTACATGCTTATCTTTTTCAAAACTGACGATACAACACTGTGTGTGAAACTATTTGCTTAACTTCAAGAAATCTAACTGTATTACTCTATATGTGAAACTACGTTCTTAACTTCATGAAAACTAACGATACAACACAGTCTGAGAAACTACGTGCTTAACTTCATGAAATCTAAGTATATAATACTATATGAGAAACTACGTACTTAACTTCATGAAAACTAATGATACAACACTGTAGTGAAACTATGTGCTTAACTACATGAGAACCTACCATATAACACTGTATTAGAACTTACGTGCTTATCTTCAAGGAAACTAACAATACAACACTGTGTGTGAAACTACATGCTTAACTCCTTCAAAACTAACGATACAACACTTTGTGTGAATCTATGTGGTTAACATCATGAAATTTAACTATATAACACTGTATGAGAAACTATGTACTTAACTTCATGAAAACTAAGGATATAACAGTGTATGTGAAACTATGTGCTTAACTACATGAGAACTTACCATATAACATTGTATTAGAAACTACGTTCTTAACTTCTTCAAAACTAACTTTACAACACAGTGTGTGAAACTACATGCTTAACTTCTTCAAAACTAACGATACAACACTGTGTCTGAAACTATGTGCTTAACTACTTGAAACCTACCATATAACACTGTATTAGAACTTACGTGCTTATCTTCATGGAAACTGACAACACAACACTGTGTGTGAAAATACATGCTTAACATCTTCAATACAAACGATACAACACTGTGTGTGAAACTATGTGCTTAACTTCATGAAATCCAACTATATAACACTATATATGAAACTACGTACTTAACTTCATGAAAACTAATGATACAACACTGTATGTGAAACTGTTTGTTTAACTAAATGGAACCTACCATATAACACTGTATTAGAACTTACGTGCTTATCTTCATGGACACTGACAATACAACACTGCGTGTGAAACTACATGCTTAACATCTTCAAAACTAACGATACAACACTGTGTGTGAAACTGTGTTCTTAACTTCATGATATCCAACTATATAACACTATATGTGAAACTACGTACTTAACTTCTTCGAAATTGACGATACAACACTGTGTGAGAAACTATGTGCTTAACATAATGAAATCTAACTATATAACACTGTATTAGAAACTACATGCTTATCTTCTTGGAAACTAACGATACAACACTGTGTGCAAAACTATGTGCTAAACTTCATGAAATCTAACTATATAACACTACATGAGAAACTAGGTAGTTAACTTTATGAAAACTAATGATACAACAGTGTATGTGAAACTATGTGCTTAACTACATGAGAACCTACCATATAACACTTTATTAGAACTTATGTGCTTATCTTAATGGAAACTAACAATACAACACTGTGTGTGAAACTACATGCTTAACTTCTTCAAAACTAACGATACAACACTGTATGTGAAAGTATGTGCTAAACTACATGAGAACTTACCATATAACACTGTGTTAGAAACTACGTGCTCAACTTCTGCAAAACAAACTTTACAACACTGTGTGTGAAACTACATGCTTAACTTCATGAAAACTAATGATACAACACTGTTGTGAAAGTATGTGCTAAACTACATGAGAACTTACCATATAACATTGTGTTAGAAACTACGTGCTTAACTTCTTCAAAACTAACGTTACAACACTGTGTGTGAAACTACATACTTAACTTCTTCAAAAATAACAATACAACACTGTGTGTGAAACTATGTGTTTGACTTCCTGAAATCTAACTATATAACACTGTATTAGAAACTACTTGCTTATCTTCCTCGAAACTAACGATACAACACTGTGTGTGAAACTGTGTGCTTAACTTCATGAATTCCAACTATATAACACTATATGAGAAACTACGTTAAGATCTTCCAATCAAACGGCCCCAAGAAACAAGCGGGCGTAGCAATCCTAATATCTAACAAATTAGACTTCAAATTAAAATCAATCAAAAGAGATGAAGAAGGGCACTTCATATTCATCAAAGGAAAAATACATCAAGACGAAGTCTCGATTTTAAACATCTACACCCCAAATACAAATGCACCTACATTCGTGAAAGAAACATTACTGAAACTCAAAATGCACATAAAATCTCACACACTAATAGTAGGAGATTTCAACACTCCGCTCTCACCGCTAGACAGGACCTCCAGACAGAAACTTAACAAAGAAACAAAAGAATTAATAGAAGTTATGACCCAACTGGGTTTAACAGACATCTATAGAACATTCCATCCAAATACAGAGGGATATACCTTCTTCTCGGCACCACATGGAACCGTCTCTAAAATTGACCACATAGTAGGAAACATAGCAAATCTCCACAGATACAAAAAAATTGGAGTAACCCCCTGCATCTTATCAGACCACCATGCATTAACATTAGAATTCAACAATAACACAAATCGCAGAAACCCTACAAACTCATGGAGATTGAACAATGCACAATTGCACCATCCCTGGGTAAAGGAACAAATAAAAAAAGAAATTAAAGACTTCCTCGATTTCAATGAGAATGAAGACACAACATACACAAACTTATGGGACACTTTGAAAGCAGTGCTGAGAGGAAAGTTTATAGCACTAAGTGCCCACATGAAAAAACTGGAGAACAGTCATACTAGAGAATTAATAGCACAGCTGAATGTTCTAGAACAAAAAGAAGCAAACTCCCCAGGAGGAGCAGACGCCAGGAAATAATCAAATTGAGGGCTGAAATCAATCAAGTAGAAACCAGGAAAACACTGAGAAGAATCAATGAAACAAAGAGTTGGTTCTTTGAGAAAATCAACAAAATAGACAAACCTCTGTCCAAACTAACCAAAAGACAGAGAGAGAACATGCTAATTAACAAAATCAGGGATGAAAAAGGGGACATAACAACGGACTCTGAGGAAATCAAGAGAATCATCAGGGCATACTTTGAAAATCTGTACTCCACAAAATTTGAAAATTTAAAGGAAATGGACAATTTCCTGGATAGATATCACTTGCCAAAACTAAATCAAGAACAGATAAATAATCTAAACAGACCTATAAACCCTAATGAAATAGAAGGAGTCATCAAAAGTCTCCCAAACAAAAAAAGCCCAGGCCCAGATGGCTTCAGTGCAGAATTCTACCAGAAATTCAAAGAAGAGCTCATTCCAATACTCGTCAAAGTATTCCACACAATAGAAGCAGGAGGCTCACTGCCAAACTCTTTCTACGAGGCTACAATTACCTTGATACCCAAGCCACACAAAGACACAACTAAGAAAGAGAACTATAGACCAATTTCCCTCATGAACATTGATGCAAAAATACTCAATAAAATACTTGCAAACCGGATTCAAGAACACATCAGAAAAATCATCCACCATGATCAAGTAGGCTTCATTCCAGGAATGCAGGGATGGTTCAACATTAGAAAATCTATCAATGTAATCCACCATATTAAGAATCTGCGAAAGAAAAACCACATGATCATCTCACTAGATGCTGAAAAAGCCTTTGACAAAATCCAGCACCCCTTCATGATAAAGGTCCTAGAGAGATCAGGGATAACAGGAACGTACCTGAATATAATAAAAGCAATATACAGTAAACCAACAGCTAACATCAAAATAAATGGAGAGAAACTCAAAGCAATTCCTCTAAAATCAGGAACAAGACAAGGCTGTCCACTCTCTCCATATCTCTTCAATATTGTACTTGAAGTTCTAGCTACAGCAATAAGACAACAAAAGGAGATAAAGGGGATACAAATAGGAAAAGAAGAAGTCAAACTTTCATTATTTGCAGATGATATGATAGTTTACATAAGTGATCCAAAAAACTCCGCAAGGTTACACCTAGAGCTGATAAACACCTTCAGCAATGTGGCAGGATACAAGGTAAACTCAAAAAAATCAGTGGCCCTAGTATATACAGATGATGAAGTGACTGAGAAAGAAATCAGAGAAACATCACCTTTTACAATAGCCAAAAACAGCATCAAATATCTGGGGATAATGTTAACCAAGGAAGTGAAAGACCTGTATATCAAGAACTTTGTGTCTTTGAAGAAAGAAATCAAAGAAGATACCAGAAAATGGAAAGATCTCCCATGCTCTTGGATTGGTAGGATCAACATAATAAAAATGGCAATCTTGCCAAAAGCAGTCTATAGATTCAATGCAATCCCTATCAAAATTCCATCACAATTCTTCAAGGAACTGGAAAGAACATTAATCAACTTTATATGGAAAAACAAAAGGCCCAGGATAGCCAAAACATCCCTATATAATAAAGGAACTTCAGGAGGCATCACCATACCTGACTTCAAGCTCTATTATTGAGCTATAGTCCTGAAAACAGCTTGGTATTGGCACAAAAATAGGCAGGTAGACCAATGGAACCGAATCGAAAGCCCTAATTTTAACCCACACACCTATGAACACCTGATTTTTGACAAAGAAGCTAAAACTGTACAGTGGAAAAAAGAAAGCAGCTTCAACAAATGGTGCTGGCATAACTGGGTACTGGTATGCAGAAGACTGCAGATAGATCCGTGTTTATCGCCTTGTATAAAACTTAAGTCCAAATGGATCAAAGATCTCAACATACATCCAGCCACACTGAAACTTTTAGAAGAGAAAGTGGGAGATACTCTTCAACGAGTTGGTACAGGAGACCACTTCCTAAACATAACACCAGTGGCACAGGCACTGAGATCGACAATTAACAAATGGGACCTTCTGAAACTAAAAAGCTTCTGTAAGGCAAAGGACACAGTCAAAAAGACAAAAAGGCAGGCCACAGAATGGGAAAAGATATTCACTAACCCTACATCTGACAGAGGGCTAATCTCCAAAATTTAAAAAGAACTCAAGAAACAAGTCTCCAAAACACCAAAGGATCCACTTGAAAGGTGGGGTACAGAGCTAAATAGAGAATTCTCAGTAGAGGAGGCTAAAATGGCCAAGAGAAACTTAAGAAAGTGCTCAACATCCTTAGCCATCAGGGAAATGCAAATCAAAACAACTCTGAGATACCATCTTACTCCTGTCAGAATGGGTAGAATCAAAAACACCGAAGACAATTTATGCTGGAGAGGATGTGGAGAGAGAGGAACACTCCTCCACTGCTGGTGGGAATGCCGACTCATACAGCCTCTTTGGAAATCAGTATGGAGATTCCTCAGGAAAATGGGAATTAATCTACCACTAGACCCAGCAAATCCACTCTTAGGCATTTATCCAAATGAGGCAGGTTCATACAACAAGGGCATCTGCTCCACTATGTTCATAGCAGCATTGTTTGTAATAGCCAGAACCTGGAAGCAACCTAGATGCCCCTCAACTGAAGAGTGGATAGAGAAAATGTGGTACATTTACACAATGGAGTATTACTCAGCAGAAAAAAACAATGGAATCTTGAAATTCGCAGGGAAATGGATAGCACTGGAAGAAACCATCCTGAGTGAGGTAACCCAGTCGCAAAAAGACAAACATGGTATGTACTCACTCATATATGGATTCTAGATATGGATCAGGATAGTGCCAGTCTGCACTTCCACAGATAAAGAGTCTGGGAAACAGGAAAGAACCTAAAAGATATGCATATATGCATAGTACCCAAGAGAAGAGGATGGAGACAAGATCCTCTGAATGGATGGGGAACACGGCGAGGGGTGGGGGGAATGGGACCTGGAAAGAATAGAGGGGGTAAAGAGGAAGGGAGTTGGGCATGGGGGAACAGGAAGTTGAGGGGGTAGGGGTAGAATAGGGGGAAGAGGGAATCATAGGATCGAAGACAGATCAGGCACCAGAGTGACCTCGAGTGATCTACAGGTATAACATCAATTGGCAAGCTAAGCAATAGAGGAGGGACCACCTCGAATGCCCATTCCTGATAATGAACTTGATGTCTATAACCATCTGGGAGCCTTCATCCTGTGACTGATGGAAGCAGAGGCAAACACACAACTAAGCACTGAACTGAACCCAAGGAACCCAGTGACAGAGAGAGAGGAGTGATGAGCAAATTGGAAAAGAATGGGCTGGCAAAACCAGCAGAGACAGCTGATCTGAACAGGGGAGTGCTCTTGGACCCCAGACCGACTGTGGGGAGGCCAGCATGGGACTGATATGGACCCCCCAAATGTGAGTGTCATTGAGAAGGCCTGGGCAATCTATGGGGCCCTGAGCTGTGGATCAGTGTCTATACCTGGTATACAAATTGTCTTCAAGTGCCTATAGCACAAAGAGAGATGCTCTCTCAGCCTGGACTCTTAGGGGAGTGCCTTGACCTTACCTAGAGTAAAATGACAGACTCTAGATATCCCCTAAGTGGAAGGATTTGGCAATAGGGTGGGATGGAGGGATGGAAGGGGAGTGTGGGAGGAATGGAGGGAGAGGGAACTGGGATTGACATGTAAAACAAGCTATTTAAAATTAAAATAAAAAATGATAAAAAAAGAAACTACGTGCTTAACTTCTTCAAAACTAACTTTACAAAACTGTGTGTGAAACTACATGCTTAATTTCTTCAAAACTATCGATACAACACAGTGTTTGAAACTATGTGCTTAACTTCATGAAATCCAACTATATAACACTATATGTGAAACTACGTACATAACTTCATGAAAACTAACGATACTACATAGTCTGCGAATCTACGTGCTTAACTTCATAAAATCAAACTTAATAACACTATATGAGAAACTACGTACTTAACTTCATGAAAACTTATGATACAACACTGTATGTGAAACTATGTGCTTTACTACATGAGAACCTAACATATAACACTGTGTAAGAAACTACGTGCTTAACTTCTTCAAAACTAACGTTACAACACTGTGTTTGAAACTACATGCTAAACTTCTTCAAAACTAACCATACAACACTGTGTGTGAAACTATGTGCTCAACTTCATGGGACCTTACCTTATAACACTGTATTAGAAACTACGTGCTTAACTTCATGAAAACTAATGATACAACACTGTATGTGAAACTATGTGCTTAATTACATGAGAACCGTCCATATAACACTATATAAGAAACTACGTGCTTAACTTCTTCAAAACAAACGTTACAACACTGTGTGTGAAACTACATACTTAACCTCTTCAAAACTAACAATACAACACTGTTTGTGAAACTATGTGCTTAACTTCATGAAATCCAACTATTAAACACTATATGTGAAACTACGTACTTAACTTCATGAAAACTAACGACACAGCACAGTATGTGAAACTAAGTGCTTAACTTCTTCAAAACTAATGATACAACACTGTTTGTGAAACCTTGTGCTCAACTTCATGAGAACGTACCATATAACACAGAATTAGAAACTCCGTGCTTAACTTCATGAAAACTAACAACACAACACAGTATGTGAAACTAAGTGCTTAACTTCTTCAAAACTAACAAAACAACACTGTGTGAGAAACTACATACTTAACTTCTTCAAAACTAACGATACACCACTGTGCGTGAAACTATGGTCTCAACTTCATGAGAACTTACTATATAACACTGTATTAGAAACTGTATAAGAAACTACGTGCTTAACATCTTCAAAACTAACGTTACAACTCTGCGTGTGAAACTATGTGCTTAACTTCATGAAATCCAACTATATAGCACTATATGAGAAACTAAGTACTTAACTTCATTAAAACTAATGATACAACAGCATCGGCGAAACTGCGTGCTTAACTTCATGAAATTTAATTATATAACACTATATGACAATCTTCGTACTTAACTTCATGAAAACTAATGATACAACACAGTATGTGAAACTAAGTGCTTAACTTCAAAACTAACAATACAGCACCGTGTGTGAAACTATGTGCTCAACTTCATGGGAACGTACCATATAAGACAATATTAGAAACTACGTGCTTAACTTCATGAAAACTAACGACACAACACAGTATGTGAAACTAAGGGCTTAACTTCTTCAAAACTAACATTATAACACTGTGTGTGAAACTACGTGCTTAACTTCATCAAATCTAACTATATAACACTATATGAGAAACTACGTACTTAACTTCATGAAAACTAATGATACAACACTGTATGTGAAACTATGTGCTTAACTACATGAGAACCTACCATATAACACTGTTTATGAAACTACATGCTTAACTTCTTCAAAACAAACGTTACAACACTGTGTGTGTAACTACATGCTTAACTTCTTCAAAACTAACAATACAACACTGTGTGTGAAACTATGTGCTTAACTTCATGAAACCTAACTAAATAACACTGTAGTAGAAACTACTTGCTTATCTTCCTCGAAACTAACGATACAACACTTTGTGCAAAACTATGTGCTTAACTTCATGAAATCTAATAATATAACACTATATGAGAAACTATGTACTTAACCTCATAAAAACTAATGATACAACACTGTATGTGGAACTGTGTGCTTAACTACATGAGAACCTACCATATAACAATGTATAAGAAACTACGTGCTGAACTTCTTCAAAACTAACCTTACAACACTGTGTGTGAAACTATGTGCTTAATTTCATGAAATCTAACTATATAACACTGTATTAGAAACTACTACCTTATCTTCCTCAAAACTAACGATACAACACTGTGTGGGAACCTATGTGCTTAACTTCATGAAATCTAACTATATGAAATTATGAGAAACTACGTACCTAACTTCATTAAAACTAATGATACAACAGTGTATTTGAAATTATGTGCTTAACTACATGAGAACCTACCATATAACACTGTATAAGAAACTACGTGCTGAACTTCTTCAAAACTAACGTTACAACACTGTGTGTGAAACTACATGCTTAACTTCTTCAAAACTAACGATACATCACTGTGTGTGAAACTGTGTGCTTAACTTCATGAGAACTTACCATATAACACTGTATTAGAAACTAGGTGCTTAACTTCATGAAAACTAACGACACAACACAGTATGTGAAACTAACTGCTTATCTTCTTCAAACTAACAATACAACACTGTGTGAGAAACTACATACTTAACTTCTTAAAACTAACGATACACCACTGTGCTTGAAACTATGTGCTCAACTTCATGAGAACTTACCATATAACACTGTATTAGAAACTACGTGCTTAACTTCATGAAAACTAACGACACAACACAATATGTGAAACTATGTGCTTAACTTCTTCAAAACTAACGATACAACACTGTATGTGAAACTATGTGCTTAACTACAAGAGAACCAACCATATAATACTGTATAATAAACTTCGTGCTTAACTTCTTCAAAACTAACGTTACAACACTGTGTGTGAAACTACATGCTTAACTTCTTCAAAACTAACAATACTACACTGTGTGTGAAACTATGTGCTTACCTTCATGAAATCCAATTATATAACTCTATACGTGACACTACGTACTTAACTACATGAAAACTGACGATACAACACAGTCTGCCAACTACGTGCTTAACTTCATGAAATCTAACTATATAACACTATATGAGAAAATACGTACTTAACTTCATGAAAACTAATGAAACAACACTGTATGGGAAGCTATGTGCTTAACTACATGAGAACTTACCATATAACACTGTATAAGAAACTACGTGCTTAACTTCTTCAAAACTAACGTTACAACACAGTGTGTGAAACTACATGTTTAACTTCTTCAAAACTAACGATACAACACTGTGGTGAAACTATGTGCTTTATTACATGAGAACCTTCCATATAACACTGTATTAGACCGTACGTGCTTATCTGCTTGGAAACTAACAATACAAAACTGTGTGTGAAACTAAATGCTTAACTTCTTCAAAACTAACGATACAACACTTTGTGTGAAATTATGTGCTTAACTTATGAAATCTAACTATATAACACTGTATTAGAAACTACGTGCTTATATTCTTCGAAACTAACGATACAACACTGTGTGTGAAACTATGTGCTAAACTTCATGAAATCTATCTATATAACACTATATGAGAAACTATGTACTTAACTTCAGGAAAACTAATGATACAACAGTGTATGTGAAACTATGTACTTAAATATATGGAACCTGCCATATAACACTGTATTAGAACTTATGTCCTTATCATCATGGAAAATTAAAATACAACACTGTGTGTTAAACTATATGCTTAACATCTCAAAACTAACTAAACAACACTGTGTGTGAAACTATGTGCTTAACTTCATGAAACCCAACTATATAACACTATATGAGAAAATACGTACTTAACTTAATGAAAACTAATGAAACAACACTGTATGTGAAACTATGTGCTTAACTACATGAGAACTTACCATATAACACTGCATAAGAAACTATGTGCTTAACTTCTTTAAAACTAACGTTACAACACAGTGTTTGAAACTACATGTTTAACTTCTTCAAAACTAACGATACAACACTGTGGTGAAAATATGTGCTTTATTACATGAGAACCTACCCCATAACACTCTATTAGAAACTACATGCTTATCTTGCTCGAAACTAACTTTACAACACTGTGTGTGAAACTACATGCTTAACTTCTTCAAAACTAACTGTACAACACTGTGTGTGAAACTACATGCTTAACTTCTTCAAAACTAACTGAACAACACTGTGTGTGAAACTACATGCTTAACTTCTTCAAAACTAACGATACAACACTGTGCGAAACTATGTGCTACACTTCATGTAATCTAACTATATAACACTATATGAGAAACTATGTACTTTACTTCATGAAACTAATGATAAAACAGTGTATGTGAAACTTGTGCTTAACTACATGAGAACTTACCATATAACACTGTATTAGAAACTACGTGCTTAACTTCTTCAAAACTAATTTTACAACACTGTGTGTGAAACTACATGCTTAACTTCTTCAAAAATAACGATACAACACTGTGTGAGAAACTACGTGCTCAACTTCATGAGAACTAACGACACAACACAGTATGTGAAACTAAGTGCTTAACTTCTTCAAAACTAACAATATAACACTGTGTTTGAAACTATGTGCTTAACTTCATAAAATTCAACTATATAACACTATATGTGAAACTACGTAACTAACTTCAAGAAAACTAACGATACAACACAGTCTGCGAAACTACGTGCTTAACTTCCTGAAATCTACCTATATAACACTATATGAGAAACTACGTACTTAACTTCTTATAAACTAATGATACAACACTGCATGTGAAGCGATGTGCTTAACTACATGAGAACCTACCATATAACACTGTATTAGAAACTACGTGCTTAACTTCTTCAAAACTAACGTTACAACACTGTGTGTGAAACTACATGCTTAACTTCTTAAAAATTAAATATACAAAACTGTGTGTGAAACTATGTGCTTAACTTCATGAATTCTTACTATATAACACTGTATTAGAAACTACTTGCTTATCTTCCTGGAACCTAATGATACAACACTGTGTGCGAAAGTATGTGCTTAACTTCATTCAATCTAACTATATAACACTATATAAGAAACTACGTACTTAACTTCATGAAATATAACGATACAACATTGTATGTGAAACTATGTGCTTAACTACATGAGAACTTACCATGTAACACTGTGTTAGAAACTACGTGCTTAACTTCTTCCAAACTAACTTTCCAACACAGTGTGTGAAACTACATGCATAGCTTCTTCAAAACTAACGATACAACACTGTGTGTGAAACTATGTGCTCAACATCATGAGAACTAACCATAACACACTGTACTAGAAACTACGTGCTTAACGTCATGAAAACTAACGACACAACACAGTATGTGAAACTAAGTTCTTAACTTCATGAAATCCAACTATATAACACTATATGAGAAACTAAGTACTTAACTTCATGAAAACTAACGATACAACAGAGTCAGCGAAACTGCTTGCTTAACATCATGAAATCTAACTATATAACACTATATGAGAAACTTCGTACTTAACTTCATGAAAACTAATGATACTACACTGTATGTGAAACTATGTGCTTAACTACATGAGAACCTACCATATAACACTGTTTAAGAAACTAAGTGCATAACTTCTTCAAAACTATCTTTACAACACAGTATGTGAAACTAAATGCTTAACTTCAAATCTAACAATACAACACCGTGTGTGAAACTATGTGCTCATCTTCATGAGAACGTACCATATAACACTATATTAGAAACTATGTGCTTAACTTCATGAAAACAAACGACACAACACAGTATGCAAACTAAGTGCTTAACTTCTTCAAAACTAACGATACAACACTGTATGTGAAACTATGTGCTTAACTTCTTCAAAACTAACGATACAACACTGTGTGTGAAACTAAGTTGTTAACTTCATGAAATCCAACTATATAACACTATATGTGAAACTACGTACTTAACTTCATGAAAACTAATGATACAACTCTGTCTGTGAATCTACGTGCTTAACTTCATGAAATCTAACTATATAACACTATATGAGAAACTACGTACTTAACTTCATGAAAACTAATGATACAACAATGTATGTGAAACTATGTGCTTAACTACTTGAGAACCTACCAAATAACTCTGTATAAGAAACTACGTGCTTAACATCTTCAAAACTAACGTTACAACACTGTGTGTGAAACTATGTGCTTAACTTCATGAAATCCAACTATATAACACTATATGAGAAACTAAGTACTTAACTTCATTAAAACTAATGATACAACAGCGTCGGCGAAACTGCGTGCTTAACTTCATGAAATTTAACTATATAACACTATATGACAATCTTCGTACTTAACTTCATGAAAACTAATGATACAACACAGTATGTGAAACTAAGTGCTTAACTTCAAAACTAACAATACAGCACCGTGTGTGAAACTATGTGCTCAACTTCATGGGAACGTACCATATAAGACTATATTAGAAACTACGTGCTTAACTTCATGAAAACTAACGACACAACACAGTATGTGAAACTAAGTGCTTAACTTCTTCAAAACTAACAATATAACACTGTGTGTGAAACTACGTGCTTAACTTCATCAAATCTAACTATATAACACTATATGAGAAACTACGTACTTAACTTCATGAAAACTAATGATACAACACTGTATGTGAAACTATGTGCTTAACTACATGAGAACCTACCATATAACACTGTTTATGAAACTACATGCTTAACTTCTTCAAAACAAACGTTACAACACTGTGTGTGTAACTACATGCTTAACTTCTTCAAAACTAACAATACAACACTGTGTGTGAAACTATGTGCTTAACTTCATGAAACCTAACTAAATAACACTGTATTAGAAACTACTTGCTTATCTTCCTCGAAACTAACGATACAACACTGTGTGCAAAACTATGTGCTTAACTTCATGAAATCTAATTATATAACACTATATGAGAAACTATGTACTTAACCTCATAAAAACTAATGATACAACACTGTATGTGGAACTGTGTGCTTAAGTACATGAGAACCTACCATATAACAATGTATAAGAAACTACGTGCTGAACTTCTTCAAACTAACCTTACAACACTGTGTGAGAAACTACATGCTTAACTTCTTCAAAACTAACGATACAACACTGTGTGTGAAAATATGTGCTTAACTTCATGAAATCTAACTATATAACACTGTATTAGAAAATACTCGCTTATCTTCCTCGAAACTAACGATACAACACTGTGTGGGAAACTATGTGCTTAACTTCATGAAATCTAACTATATAAAATTATGAGAAACTACGTACCTAACTTCATGAAAACTAATGATACAACAATGTATTTGAAATTATGTGCTTAACTACATGAGAACCTACCATATAACACTGTATAAGAAACTACGTGCTGAACTTCTTCAAAACTAACGTTACAACACTGTGTGTGAAACTACATGCTTAACTTCTTCAAAACTAACGATACATCACTGTGTGTGAAACTGTGTGCTTAACTTCATGAGAACTTACCATATAACACTGTATTAGAAACTACGTGCTTAACTTCATGAAAACTAACGACACAACACAGTATGTGAAACTAACTGCTTAACTTCTTCAAAACTAACAATACAACACTGTGTGAGAAACTACATACTTAACTTCTTAAAACTAACGATACACCACTGTGCTTGAAACTATGTGCTCAACTTCATGAGAACTTACCATATAACACTGTATTAGAAACTACGTGCTTAACTTCATGAAAACTAACGACACAACACAATATGTGAAACTATGTGCTTAACTTCTTCAAAACTAACGATACAACACTGTATGTGAAACTATGTGCTTAACTACAAGAGAACCAACCATATAATACTGTATAATAAACTTCGTGCTTAACTTCTTCAAAACTAACGTTACAACACTGTGTGTGAAACTACATGCTTAACTTCTTCAAAACTAACAATACAACACTGTGTGTGAAACTATGTGCTTACCTTCATGAAATCCAATTATATAACTCTATATGTGACACTACGTACTTAACTTCATGAAAACTGACGATACAACACAGTCTGCGAACTACGTGCTTAACTTCATGAAATCTAACTATATAACACTATATGAGAAACTACGTACTTAACTTCATGAAAATTTTTGATACAACAATGTATGTGAAACTATGTGCTTGAGTACATATGAACCTATCATATAACACTGTCTAAGAAACTACGTGCTTAACTTCTTCAAAACTAACGTGACCTCACTGTGTGTGAAACTACATGCTTAACTTCTTCAAAACTAACGATACAACACTGTGTGTGAAACTATGTGCTTAACTTCATGAAATCCAATTATATAACTCTATATGTGAAACTACATACTTAACTTCATGAAAACTAACGATACAACACAGTCTGTGAACTACGTGCTTAACTTCATGAAATCTAAGTATATAACACTATATGAGAAACTACGTACTTAACTTCATGAAAACTAATGATACAACAATGTATGTGAAACTATGTGCTTAACTACATAATAACCTATCATATAACACTGTCTAAGAAACTACGTGCTTAACTTCTTCAAAACTAATGATACAACACTGTGTGTGAAACTACATGCTTAACTTCTTCAAAACTAACGATACAACACTGTGTGTGAAACTATGTGCGTAACTTCATGAAATCTAACTATATAACACTGTATTAGAAAGTACGTGCTTATCTTCAGTCGAAACTAAGGATACAACACTGTGTGTGAAACTATGTGCTTAAATTCTTCAAAACTAATGATACATCGCAGTGGTTGAAACCATGTGCCCTACCTCATGAGAACTTTCCATATAACACTGTT